>NC_058128.1:22955986-22963486 GCF_914725855.1 Thunnus albacares | reverse complement strand
CCATATCGTAGACGACTGCGCTGACTACTGAACTACAACTTTACTCATCACCTTGTTGCAGACAGACCTCTACCTATTTATACACCCATAACACAGAGACAGCACAGCGTGTAACATGTAGAAGAACTTCAAAGATGATTCTTGCTTTGCATTTTTCATTTATTGCCTATTTTTACAACCTAACTTTGTGGAGAGGAGAAGGGGAACAACAGGTTCAGGAGAGTCCCTTGGGACTTACCCCTGATAGATGTAACAATGGAGCAGAGGAGATAGACTGAGACAACGATGTAACCGACCTGTGAACTGGTATTTGACATGGGGTTTTTTTCTTCCCAAAAACAAATAATTTTTTAAAATATTTGTATGAAATAAATATTCGTATAAAACCCACTATTTGTGCTTTGCCGAATAATGTATTTGTATTTGGGCACACCCCTACTAACTACTGTGCAACTTTGAAAATGACCCCAAGTCACATATTCAGGTTTTTGGGTTAATTGTCCAGGTTGATGAAACCAGGATATGCTTACATGTGTAGACACATAACCTGGGGTATCTTTCACCAAATTTGTAAAATGCAAGCTATGATTTGTGACATGAGATCATTTCTTCTTTCATTATGCTGCCACCATTTGTGATCTGCAGAGCTCCCAGTATACTGTAAAAATCTCTGTCTTAGCCAAGATATTAGTGTGCATGTGTTATCTTTGCACAGAACTGCACTAATCAGAGACTCCTCTAGAAACTCTTTACAGTGGTGCATTCAACAATGCACCAACATCCCATGTTAGACATCTGAGTCGAACAGCAAAAATTCTGCTGTAAGAAAATTTATTTCAGAGGAGGAAAACATTGAAGTTGTCAAAAGGATCATGTGAAAATGTGAATTTAGTTCTTCTTTGCATTTTAGAGCAGCCATTCTCAACCAGTGGGCCTCAGAGCGCCATCTAGTGGGCCACAGAGGCAGTGGTACTGCTAAATGGTTAGTTTTTTTTTTTTGGTAATTTACCCAAGCTAGTTATTTTATATGTAAATATACTCAAGAATTAAAATGCATAAGTTCAATGACCAGTTACGAATATCCAATCATATCACATCATTAGGTAGAGACAAACATGCTTTGCCACTGTTAGCTAGCTAGCTTTCTCTGTGGATCCTGCTTCAGAAGACATGTCTCTATCCACTGTGTTGGAAAATGAACTGATGAGCCATCATCAGACAGCAGCCTGAAGCTTCAGCTCACACAAGTTGACCTTGCTTCAGTCTGGATACTGGCTGCCAGTCAATATCCCTCTCTGTCAAAACGGGCAATCAAATTTCTTTTGCTTTTCACCACCGCCTATTTATGTGACTCAGGGTTTTCCATTGTGACTGTAACAAAATCAAAGGCAAGGAACTGAGGAAACTCAAAGCAACTTTGAATGCTACTCTGCGTGTCATCCTCTCACCCATCCTGCCATGACTTGATCTCATTATTTCCCAGAAGCAAGCCCGAGTGTCTCACTGACGGTAAGCAGAATATTTATTTTGGTCATTACAGCTGACAGTGGCATAACAAATATTTACAGCTGAGTTTTTTTGTCATGTTATTTGTTTGGGAAGGTGGTCCTCGGAAATTTTTTAACAATCAGAAGTGGGCCTTAAATTATAAAAGGTTGAGAAGCCCTGTTTTTGAGCATGGCGAATGGCAGCTGAGAACAATATTGGCTGTTTGAGCACTGAACACATTGTCAGGCAGAGTGTAACTGCATTACTACACAATGAAAAATAAAGATGGTTTTATGTTAAGTGTGATAGACTAGCTGTCTGTGACAAGTTTCAGTATGTTCATAGTGTACTGCAATTAACTTATGACAATCGCTGCCTGGAAGAATTCAAGTTTTTTCTGTCTGAATGTGGCATACGTTTTAACTGAATTTCCAGAAAATTGGCCAAAGAAAATGCACTTAAATGCACATTTCCATCACCATTAAACCATTGTAGAAGAAGAGAGCACAACAAGATGATGTACCCATCAAACTTCAATTGTTTCCTCAAATCTTGAATCTTGAATTTGAAGAATGTTACAGTCTCGCTCCACACAGATCTGACGTTTTCATCTCTTCAGTGGACGTTTAAGTAACATATGCAAATTGGAAATGTGTGTAAAAGCAGGTGGTATGTAGATGTAAACCCACTTAGTGGTATGCTTTGGAAAATGCTTGACAATAATGTAAGGGTATATGCTATTTGTAGTTAATTGACTATAACACTGAAAAACATTGGTATGATCCTGCATGTACAAGCAGTCTGTCATTGATCATCGTCAAATTTTATTCCCTGTCAAAACTACTGAAAAACATTCTTTCTCAAATTAAAAACTACTTTATTTCTTTAAAGAGACTGTATATCAAATTTCGGAAAGAAAAAAAGAACATTACCTCAAGTTTGTCATCCTGTAATCCTACAACTTTGATGATCAAGTCAATCATCTTGTCAAGCGAGGATTACAGTATCCTTCATAAAGTAGCCCAGCTTGTTTTAATTTTGTGCTATCAATCATTCTGTAAGAGAAGGCGTCACTTTCTTTCATACGGTTTATATCTCATTTTGCAGCCAACCTCTTCCATGGTGTCCACCGTGCCAGGAAAACGTCTCCATGCCGACCGTAGGCGTCTCCATCACAGTTGCTAAAAAGAGATTATCTCTCGCGAGGAATTGACCGTAGCTTCTTTCTGAGAGAGAAGCACTCCTGTGTTTGCTGAGCAAACCCGAGACTAACTGAATGTAATTCCACGGATAATATCCCTGCTTCAGAATTATGATGTTTTCATCAGGTAAGGGATTACAATGGTACAAGTGATTTGTGTTAACTTAGAGGAGGAGAATTGGGCAAAGCGTGGAGCATATTAAAGATTCTGTTAATGTGGTGGGCTGGTATTTGTTATGGGGTTTAAAAAAAGGGAGAAAACAGATGTTTGTGTTAGAGCGCTCAATCCCCAGGTACATCTTCAGGCAGCACATTGGGAGAAAAACAACAGTGTCCAAACCATTACTTTCATTTCACACATCCACACACACACACACACACACACACACACACACACACAGAGTTACAGGCGTCACCTCTTGTAAGGACAAGAGGAAAAGTCAAATTTAACTCTTAATCTAAAATGCATTTAAGGATTTAACACAAACAGGGCAATGCACGGCTCTTTGATTACGTATTTAAGCTCACATGCATCAGTGTGTGTGTGTGTGTGTGTGTATTCATGTGTGTGAGGCCCACTGATATCACTGGAGTAAGTCCATGAATCATTGAATGACTCTGCCGAGGGCTGCATAGCGCCCATGTCTGCCTCCCTCTTTCCCCTTTCCCTCATTCTGTCTCTTCTTTATCTCTCACCCTCATCCCATCTCTGTCTGTTTCTTCCTCTCTGCCTCTTCTTGACACATTACTCCATCCTCTCAATGTCTCCTTCGTTTCTCCCCCTCACTCTCCTCGTTAGTGGGGAAAGTGACCTGCTGCCAGGAGAGCAGCCTGCTCTCTAAGAGGCTGCCTTCCAAGTTTGAGAGGGAATTTTTTATAAGCAAATCAACAGTGAAGATACTGTATTCTGAGGTCCAGTACTGCAGTACTGAAGTACTGTTGGACTGAGGATCATAACTTCATGAATTCAATTTTTGGCCACTTGAGGGCAGCACAACAAGCTGCAACCACAACAATGACATATCGTCACCTATTAAGTACGGCTAACATGTTAGCATATTCACTCATCCAGCCGACTCAAAGCAACCATTGATTTGGAGTTGTGTATCTGTCCATCTGATGAATGTAAATCCAATGTTCACTCTCTTTTAGCTCTGGTTTGGCGTCCACCAACTCCTGAGAAAAATACCTGGCTCTTATCTGCTATCTGCTACACTGTGTTCATGCTAGCCTGTCAGCCATTTGGTCCAGGGCTGGTAGTGTACAGTAGGTTTGAGAGTTCTTTCACTGAAAACTGCTGCAGCTGGAAATGAGGTAGAGGAATATGGCGAGACTCAGAAATCAATAAATTTGTAAAACCAAAACAATAACCTAAAAGACACTAAAAGGTTTTGTAGGGTTGAGGGGAACTGCAGAGTTGGGAGATAACTCTCTAAGGGTTCATTCCAACGAGTAACCCTGTTTGAAAAAGTGGTGTTGGCTTATATTCAGGGTCTAAACAATTACGTGTTCACAACATCAGATATTCTTTTTGAATGGAGAAAGTACTGGTGTAAAACTGACTCCTACACTGAGTGTTGCATTATGGGTTGTTTGTAGCCTTAATGTTGCTAGGCTAGCAAGTGTCTTAAAGTCTGTTTATAGTGAGTGTGTTAGAGTCAGTCGGCACTAAAAGTGTTTCGTTAGTCCGGTTTAACCTGCAGGAGTTTCTAAAGGCTGGTGTAACGTGTTTTTCTGCCACAGAGGAAATAAATTCATGATGAGTGAAAATGAGTTTGAAGCGTCTTCCAACGTCTCTACTGCAGAAACGGAATATGTCAAGCTGCCAAATACCACTGTCACAGAGCTCATTTTTGAGAAAATCATTTTTGACTGTTTCTAAGAGCCTGGCAGGAGAGTGTGTGAGTATCTAACTATATAAGGATGTAAGTTATATTCAAAAATTATTTTTCCAACAACAGGTGTTGGAAAATTGGGGGTTGTCCTATAATCAGGGTTGCCTTATATTTGGGCCTATATGGTATTCAACCCATTGTTAATATAAACATATTGAGTGCTGTTTTAAATGATAATTTCTTCATGTATACATCTGACGACATACTTTTTTTTTATTGACAAATCTCAAAACCAACATTGAATGTATCTTACTTAAAGTATTGTGTGTATATTAATTGTTGTCCAAAATCTATTAAAAAAACCCATCAGTGAGCTCCACCGCTGCTGACATCTTCCTTCATTACCATGAACACACACACTGTAGATTATTTTGACTAAATCCCACGCACACTGCCAGATATACTCACTAGAACACCAAATGTGTATTAATCCGCTGCTGAAAATAGTCCTCAACAAATGCACTATTTCCTCCTCTTGGGTAATGCTTGCTAAAAACTACAGTGACCAGCTGTATGGAACTGGCAGCAATATCAATCATTTTCAAACAAGATCCAGAAATAAGAGGAAAAGAAAAATACAGCACACACACACACACACACACACACGCATAAAAAGAGATCATATAAGTGTTGAAAAGAGAGGAGGAAAAAGAGGACGTGAGGTGAAAAAGTGCTGTGGTTTTAGGGGGGAAAAAACGAAAAAATGAAATAAGAATTAAAGAGGATTACTGTAACGAGGTCCATCGTCATGTGTAACACGGTCCTTGTGCTAATCACTACATGCACCGACGCAGTGAAAACACCCAACCGTGATCACCTCTGCTAGATTTAATTAACTACTCATGACTTAACGACCCTAATAACAGCCTGGGAGGCAGGTTGGGGGAGTGGAGCGTGATGCTTTGCATACACACATAAACCTCACACACGTTCGTGAAGCCATGTTTCTTCCATGTTTGGCACGCAGCACATGAGCAAAAGTGTGTATTTGTGAATGTGCTCTGGTCTATTTATCAAAGTGTGTTCCCCACAGCTTTACCTCCCTACCTTCTCTGCCCGACATGTATCTTTTTACATCATAGGACCTGCTTGCCCCTCATTAGGAAACCTCATCAGGGAACTGTTTCAATTAAAAGTGTGCAGAGGGAGACTGCTGTTCCCTGCTCCGGCAGAGGTCGACTGTGAAGCCTCTGTTAACTGGTCCGCCTCGGAAGAGACTCAGCCTCTGTTGTTTGCTCCTGAAGTGCAGCCTGAAGCCAGGATTTCATCACTGCTTCTCTGTGCTTTTCCTGTGATTGTCAGAGGAATATGGTACGTGGGTCAACTTCGCAAAGCTAACATGGGATGCGTCACGGTCTCTGGCAGCAAAGCCTTTTTCACCAAATTTAATTGTATAACCGTTTGCTATAAATGGGCAATTCCTTCACATGTCTCTGACTGAAAAGTATTCAGTTTTGATATGCAGTAAGAAGGTCAATGGACAATTCTGCAAAACTTCAGATTAAATTCAATGACAGCGTTTTATTACATCCACTGGCTGTGAAAGGACCAAAAACTCCTGCACACTCTCAATCACTTGTACTCACTTTATTAAACCCACTCTGGGTCCTCAGACCCCCGCCTGATGAAGGTCTGAGCACTGAAACATCTTTAATAAAACCAGTACATGTGACAGTGTGCTGGATTTTTTGGTCCATTCACAGTCAGAGTTTATGATCCAATGCACCTACCCATAAGACTTTCTGGAGTGCAAGAACTTTACTTATTATGTTCATGTTTATGTGGCAAATAAAATATGGTTAAGGTACTGTGTAGTTAGGGTTAGGAAACTAAAACACTTGTTCAGGGATAAGAAAAGATGATGGTTACGGTTAATAAAAAGGCAAACATTAATTGCAGTTCACTTTACGGTCAGTTCTGCACCCTGACCTCCACATCCTCACTTCTTCCCGCTAAAGGTACACTACTTCTTGCATTGTCACTGAATGTTGGCACATAAATCATGAGGTATGGAATCTTCCATTAAGGATGTAAGTCTTGGATACTGGGCTTAACAAGTGGACACATGGATGTGTGAACAGGGGGACACGGCTTGACTGGATGGGACACTTGAGACACTGATCAGGAGGAAAAAACTGTCACCGCTGTGAAAAAAGTAGTCCTATATGAAACTTGTCATAAACTTCCTTATCTGTCACATCCAACACCTTTACAACTCCAACTGAGTAATTACAACTACAAGGCTGCTGTATAGATCCAGACACAAAGTAATTATAAAGTCCCACCACTGCTATTTTCTTTTAGAAAAGGTAACGCCAACATTCTTTCTCTATACTTGCTGACAGCCACAGGTATTCAAGAGTAACATTGTAAACTTTTAACTGCAGCTCTTAACCAGAGCTACTTGACATTGAATCCAACAATAGAAAAGGCTTGAATGCCGACCAGCGACAAACAGTGAGGCGTGTGAGCGCCAGAGCCATTGTTCCCTTAAAACATTCCTCTGACCCGATGACGTCAAAGACGGCAATTTGAAGGAGAGTCGAGGAATCAAAGCACAAGACAACAAGACATCAAAACACAAGACAAAATTAAAAAGTTCCTCTTCGACGGTTTTCATAGATGTGTGAAAGCAGCGCGTTTTGAAAAGCAGATACTCCTAAAAGCCTTGCTTCCTCTCATCATCCCCTCTTCCCTCCCACACAATGGGATTAGCAGCACTTGTTCCGGAAAAACTTGACAGTTATAACTCAATAGACACTGTGGCGCTTGCGGACACAAACAGGCGCGTGTATAGATGCAAAATGTGCACATGTGCTGTGGCGCTCACATAGCCCCTGGTGGTACATGGCAAGCATGTGAGAGTTTGACTCGGCAAAGCCCACTCAGCGCAGCGGGGCGCCAAGTTAGAGAGAG
>NC_058128.1:18365986-18613486 GCF_914725855.1 Thunnus albacares | reverse complement strand
GATACCCAGGAAGTTTTCCAAGAAGTGCTTTGTAAATAAATAGAATGCAGTGCCTTTCTCTTCTCACTGCCAACGACTGCCACCCAACTTTCTCATATACTGTAAAATACAACGATCCATTCTAAAGTCATCCACAGTTATGAACCTTAGGGCGGAATGATAGACTGCATCGAGAGGTTTAAGACTAGAGGCAGGAGAGTGCTTATAAATTACATCACAATAGTACATAACAGATGAAAAGGTTGACTGAACAATTTTCTTTCTACAATTCTGGGAAATTCATTCCATACCTCTATAAAATAACAGACTTTCCACAGTTTTTGAGTTCATTAAAAAGACCGTTAAAATCCTGTATTAAAACTTCAGACTGCTGCTTGGTGGTGTTGTTTGCACCAACATGAATTATATTGTGGACATATGAGTGTTTGCTGAGCAGAGATGGAATCTGCTGCAAAACATCGACAATTTTAGCACCAGGTAGGCAATGGGTCACTTCAGTTTTTAATTTCATATGTCTTATGATGGAATCCCCAACGATCAGTGATGTATGAGTGTGCAGTGGAGGCTTGCAGTGAGAAGTCACAACCCTGGGAGCGACTGTTTTCATCATCATTTTTCATTGTTGCTCAAGAACCACAGAGAGAGAAAAAGGAAGCATTAAACATTGTTACTTGTTAAGTCCAGGATGTTGTACCAGTTGGTGAGCTGAAGTTCACATGGAGGAGAAGGAGGTGGGGTGACATTTTCCCCTGCTATTCCTTAGTAGTATAGACCAAGGCTTGCAGTAGAGTTATGGATCTTCGAATTTGGCATGAATGCAAACTTAGCCAGTTTCTTTGGTTCAGCTCCCTGCTGTAGCCAGAGGTCCTTGGCATGGGGTTTGGCAGCAAGGATAGTGGAGTCCAGCTCAACTTCAGCTGAGGCAGTAGTAGCGGCGCCCACTGCACCCAGGGATTCAAGAAACTTCATCATTCAAAGTTCTTCATCCCCAAGTTGGTAGATGGTTGGTACATAAAGCAGTTTGTCAAGTGAAACACACACGCTTGTGCAGCCATGCACATGAGGATTTTTTTTTGTAGAAGTGGTCTTTGCAGCAAAATCTGTGTGTTTGGGAAGTACTGAGCATACAACTGGATACCAGAGACTTTGATTATACAGCACGATGACTATGAGCTTTTTAGCTGTTGTTGTTTTGTAAAATAGTCAAATTACAGCCCCATTATTTCCCATTGGATCAGACAAGGCTGTTTTTGGAATAAGAGTTCACCATGAATACTAGGGAGTAAAGCCTTTTTTTTGGAGGTTGAAGGCAGCACATGCTGATTACTTGATACAAAGATTACGTATTATGGGTGAAGTATTTAAGCATTCATATTACATCAGTTTCAATGTATTTTTGAAGCACAATGGAAGCCTACAACAATCACTACTAGTACTACTAATTGATGATTGTAATTGTGTGTCTGGCATGACTTCACCTTCGCGCTTATCAAGAGCAGCATGTGTCAGTGAGTGATATTCACAGTAGCTAGACGTCATAGCTATGTCTTCATACTCCCTGTGCTTGCACTGTTTCAAAGAGTACAAGCATCATAGGCGGCCTCACCTTGCCAACTGTGGTGGCCAGCTCCATGCCATGCTGTACCCCTCTGAGCCATGGCTGAAGAAATTAGTGTTGGTGTGTACTCTGTATTGTAGCCAAGATGATATGTCAAGCTAACTCAGCACTGAATCACATAGGACATAAAGCTGCGACTGCACTGCTCTGTGAGCTGAAACTTTAAGGTGTGTTGCAACTGTGGTTACACACAGCAGTCTGTATGTGCATGCCAAACAATGATTATGATGATGACTGATCAATAATTTAATGTGAAAATCGTTTTTTATAAAAATTCCAGAATGTGCATCCCTGGTAGAAAGTGATGTCAAAGCACTTTTCAATGCTATTAGTTTTCTCTCCAATGTGATGTGGTGTTGAATTACCATTTTAAGAGTGTCCTTTCTGAAATGCTCCGCACCTGCTACTCTTTGAAGGAACTTACCTTGTGGAGTTTGCATTATATTATTGTGGCCGGCCTCTGACTGGCTGCTCTGATCTTCACTTGGCCATGAAGAGTGCTGTGAGTTTTCTGAAAGAATTTTTAAGTTTAAAATAGGTTCAGCAATACACGAGACAGGATGTTAAACTCCTTTCACTGATAATTAGAACCCACACATAAAACCCAGTTCAACCACAAAACAACTTTACACATTCGTCACTAAATTTAAGGAGATGACATGAGACATGTGCTTCATGTGCTCCAGCATGTCCTGCCTTTATCATGGAGTTATTTGTCATATTTAATTATTTCTGTTTGCTCATTGTACAGTGTTACTTATTTTTGGTGGTAGCAAAGATTAAATCTATTGCAAACACTTCTGCAACTTTTTAATACAAACAGCTTTTCTGTTCTTACTGTTTCAGACAGCTTACCACGGGGCATGGATAGGGCATCATAGTTAGCCCTGTTTGGCCACCTGTCCTGACCTGCTTCAAGCCATGGTGCATCACTCTGAGCCACTGCTAAAAAATTACAGCTTCGGTAAGTATTCTGTATCGCAACCAACAGACATTAAAAGCTTGATTATGCAAGTTTCCTCTATGTAATTCTCTATACCTGCTATTGTTACCTTGAGTAATGTGAACACTATTATGGTTGACCTCTGTGGCCTCGCTGGCAGGCACTGTTTGCAGCAGCAGAGTAATATTGGTGATAACATCTGCTGTAACAAAGTAGATTTCACAAATCAACATTAGGCTCGTGTGATGCAAAAGAGGGAGGAGGTGATGAGTGATGATTGCAATAAAACTGACAGGTGTGTCATACACATCTTAATTATTAATATTTACTGAAACATACAGGTGCTTGATTTGTTCACAGAATTCACATTACTGGTTAGTTGTGGTCTTACAGTAGGGGCTAAATGGAATAGGAAAAAAAAAATTACCCAGAATATTTGATTTAATATGGTTAGTACAGTATATCAAAATCAAAAGGAACTATCCAAATTGTTCTATCACAGCATTTTTTGTTACTTGTTGTTGTTGTTTGCATCCGTCAGTTACCTCTCTGTTTGGTGCTGCATTGGCCCCTGACTTGTGGAGGTGGCAGTGGAGTTGGTGCTTGCGGCTGTGGTCTTTTAGCCTTTTTTGGAAGAGGTTCAGTGTCAAACAGCCTGTCTTTGGAGGATGAGTAGTGTGTTTTTTCTGCAACAGTAGCAAGTTTTATCAGAAGATTCATATAGCAAGATAGATAATACACAATGTACAACTTTTCATACATAATGCTAAGTACTTTGGTTTCTTTTTAAGGGGCTCTGAGTCGGAGTTGAGGTCCAAGGTGAAACAAGACTTTTTGAGAGTGGTGTCAAAAGAATCTGAGTAAAAAATGGTAATTAATCCCTATGATGTCTTCCAGGTTAATTGTGATTTTGATATACTAATCTGTTTATACTTTGACTTATACTAATTTATTGTCTCCTTGATTTGGAAATGATGACTGGATTGGATGACTTGCCACTGTCACTTGACAAAAAAACAATACCGCCAGCCACACAGAGAGAGAAACCAAAATAAGAAAAGCTCAAAAAGCAAAAGGGAAAAGTGCCTACAATAGAGTAGGAAATTGTGTATGTCACAGTTTCCCGAAGAAATCAGTCCCAATCATATTGCCATTTGTAGCCCACCATTGGCTCCTAAATTATGTATTTTAATGCAGCATTACAATAAATATTGTTCTTCTCATCTGTTTAAGATGAAAAAAATGGACCAAAGTCAGGACAGAACATTACATTTTAAAACTCAAAACATTTAATGGGTCCAGGAGTGATTTTGCTTTTGAAACAACCAATCTGAAGTTGTGGTGATTGTGTCTGAAGCCTAGTATATTTTTTGTCTTTGTAAACTAAGCTCCGAAACCACTAGGTAACCACCAATGACATACCCTTAATCCTACTATATAGAACAGTTGTATCATTTATTGGGCAATTATTTGTTGTGTAAAAGGGAATGGCAACAAATTGCCTCTCACATGGAACAAGGAATGGCTTCTGTTTTATTGGGTCTGACTTGCAGTAATTAATTGTGCTGGATAGACCATCTATCAAGTTGATGCCAAATGTAGTGGAAGACAATGGGTACTCAAAAAAAGATTCCTGATGCATAAATGTGCTATATGCGATGTACACTTCATTCCCAACAGATATTATGTTCTTAACCCGTGCAACGTGACCTTGAATATTAATATAACTATGAGCCCCATCGAGTTTGATAGTGAATGTATTTGTCTTCAGGTCCCTGTACTGTGTGGCACTGTGATGATGGCAAAAGGGGGCTTGCAGTGTGTGGCTTTCTAAGCCAAAACTTTTCCACATGAAAACTGTATTAAGACCCCTCAGACAGTCCCTTCACAACTTGAGCTAATGGACATGTGGGCTTCCTAACAAGCTTGGCGCAATAAATGTTCAAATTTAAAAGCACGGAATGTGTCCAGAACACTATGATTTCTGACATCCTGTGCAAGATGCACATGATTTTGCAAGTTATATGACAGATGCTTAGCACCATCAAGCTCTCCGAAGTGCTTGACAAATAGAATGAGTACATCATTTAAGTAGTCATCAACCAGGGCTTTGCTGGACAAAATGTAGATGCCAATGGAAAGCAACAGGAAGTTTTGGTACACAGCAGAGCTTACAATGTTTCACATCATGACTGGACCAGTATACAATAAAAACTATCTCTGTTGCTTTCCACCGATTAATCTCTGCCACTGTCCTGGGTCTGCAGGCAAACTAAATGGGGATGGCATGGCAAGCTTCCACAAGCCTCTGTGTGATTTATTTACTTGAAACGCAGATAGCCTACAAGTAAGGGGACCCTTGAGCCACAGGATGAGAAGGCAGTGCATGACACCCAAGCACAAGCGGTGCATATAATCCAGAGGAAATTCAGAAACCATTCCCTGTGAAGTGTTCTCCAGAGGGGAGTTCCCAAGGTGATGGTCGTCATCTTTTTTGTCACGGAAATCTTGATATGTCCTTACAGGCATATCAGTCCCTGGAAAAAATGTTGAAAATTCCACATACAGGTCCTCCTGTATGCACTTCTCACACTTGTGATATCCTGAGTGACCTTTTACACCAGGCAGCAGCATCACACACCACTGCTGAGAGTTTCAGTTTAAGTTTAATCCCATCAAACTTAAAACCTCTGTCCAGGTCATTGATATCTGACACAAAATCTTCCAGGAACTCATCCAGATTGTTTAGCTTTTTTTGCACTACAAAAAAAAAAACAATTACAACAGGCTCATCTTGTGGAAGATTCTGGATAACACCAAGAATGGGCCAGAATTGTGTGGTGGAACTCTTAAATAGGGGCAGCCCATCAATGTTAACCCGAAGAGCCAAATGATTAAGAGAACTGACCATTAACAGGCACTTGTGTTTCTTTAACACTGCTGAAATTGACTCCAAGACACCAAAATGGTAGTACTGGCCACCAGCTTTATCCTGGATACAAATCTTGTTGGACCACAAAGTATCAAACACTGTTCTGGCATCACTTTGTAAATTTGAATGGTGCTGTCCAGTGTCAGTGCCGCCTTCTGTGTCTGTAGTTCTGTGTCAGGGTCAGTTTCATGTGCATCAAAAAACTCTTCTGTCTCATAGATGTTTGGCACTCCATGTATGCAGAGCTGCTCGCGTCTTCATATTCCTCAGCATCACAGAGGTCAGTCATAAAATCCCCCTCTGCAACTGCAGCTCGAATTAATTGTGCATCAACCCTAGCTCTAGACATCCATCTCAGTGTCCGGGAGGATTTTCTAATGCAAGCCATACTGCAGAGATAAACATAAATTCATAAAAAGTCTCAAAGATATTTCACTCTAAAAAAACTTAAATTTTAATCATACCACATGTACCTTTTGATGCTTATGTGTTCAAGGTAAGCAATGACAGAACCTAACAGAAAAAAAGAGAATCATTGCATTCCCAAGTGCATGTTTTTTTTCTCATGTGTCTTCACACTTTGAAGTCAAGGCTCATTTATGTAAGTTAAGCATTTGACATTTTGGGGTGAGTTCAGTTTCATCCCTTCATACATTATGTCCACTACAGTGAAAAACATCAAAAAAATTTATAATCATCTATATTGGTGTTACCATGTCCTAACCACTTCTGGGTGAATTTACCTGAGACTGAGATTTGTCTACATTAGCCTATATGATCATTGTTTTTGTGTATCTCAGTGTGTTTTCCACCTGTGGCATCATGAGCTCAAAATGGCAAAAGGAAAGGGAGAGTATAGATTAAGAGAATCAGACAGGTAAAACATTTTTTTAAATGAGATGTGAAGAATAGTTTTATCCAGATTCTGATGACATGATTAGCTTTTTGTTTGTGGCTGAAAATTCATGTGTCGTTTTGTCTATTGGGTTTTTATATGTATTCAGTCACTGATGTATTATGTAATAAATGTGGTGTATATAGAGTAATGAATGTTGACTAATACCTCTTCAACCCATTTTGGCAAGCAATTTTTGTGAAAGTGGCACCAACTTGAGCGAGGTAATCATAGTTGGCTACAATTAACTGTTAGCTATTTAAAATGCGGTTAGCCACCAAGTCTAACTATGCTAGCTAAACATTGTCGTCCGCTAGCCGCCAGCATAGTGGTGTGATAGCTAGCTAGCGAGTCCATCAATTAATACATCAATTAGTAAAGCAAGATTGTCAGGGTAATGGGCTTTAACATTACTTGATAATCTAATGTTAAGGCATGGATGATACGAAAATTTCATGTTAGGATTATCCTGGCCAAAATAATTGCGATTGATGATATTATCCCGATAATCATCAAAATATGCTTTTATGTCTTAAAATGGCACTAAATATACTGGAATCACTTTACCTTAAATTTCGTTCAGAAATAAATATTTTTATTGCATCATAGGACACGTCTTTTTATAAGCATAATTTTTAGTGGATAAAACAAACTAGGACAGATTCAGACTCTTCACCGACACCCAGCAGGTAATCACAATGAGAGAAAAAAAATCCACTGATAAAAAGACCTTCCTATAAACCTGATATCCAAGCAGTCACATTCTGAGCCTTCAGCCATGGTGACAAATAACTGGAAAGATGCAGTCCTGCCCTTGTGACAAATGGCAATTCAAATAAGGAAATCAATAGGACTGTATGTTAGTGACCTAGACAGCTTTTTCAAGTCATTCATATGAGGGTATTCACGTTCATGTGAGGATATTCATGATTATACCGACAATGGAAATTCACCAAGATTAAATTATCTTGAGTGTTTTTATCCCAATATAAGATAAAATCTTATATCCTCCTATCCCTACTAACGTTACTTAAAAGTTATGGTGTACTTAGTCCCCTGAAATACAATATGAAACATAACTGGCAAGTACTTCTTCTACCACTGCCAATACCAACATTCTCAGTCAGAGAGAGGCTGAAAATAAAGTAAGACCGTTTGCCTGGGTCCCCAAATCACTAAATCCGCCCATGGTTGGAGTGCTCCGCTGTGTTGTTACTAATGTTGTGTCTCCTGCAGTGGAGAGCAGCCTCTCTGCTGTGCCGTTAGCTCCAGGGAAAGACATTGTCATCCAACATGCTAAGGGGGCACAGGTTTTTGAGGCAAAAGAGACTGAGCACCGAATTATTTTCTTCACCTCAGAGTTGGTTTAAGTTTTTTAATGCTGCAGTGTGTTTTTGTCAGCCTGTCTTGTTTGTTACTGCTGGAGTTCACTGCTCTGCTCTGTTAACATTAGTGTGAGTGAAAGTATTCACAATATACTTCATGTTTGTCTGGCAAAGTTATTTATTCATTAAACCAAAATATGTTTGTTACCGCTGCCTTTTGTGAAGATGAACTAAAAGATGGATGTATTGACAAGATAACTAGCGTGCGCGCACTGTAGACTGTCCAGGTGCTGCATCGCTCTCACAGTAGAGTTTCACCTTTTTTGTTCTATCAACATCACGTTATTAACTAACATTTAGAGAATCGATTTTTGACATTTGTGAGACTCATGTGAGCTGAAGGTCTGCTGGTCTGTGTGCATTATGAAAGACTACGCATTTGGGATTTTATCTACCTATGTGGGTATTAATGTACCTGAGCAGGCCGCCAAAGTAGAGCCTATGTATGGGAGACACTGATGTGGTTTCATTTCTTCTAAACATTATTACTAGATATTTGCTACCATGTGCCATTGTTATGGCCTAGCTTTTTTTCTCAATTGCTTTTTATTTATCACTATTTTTTAAAATGTTATTTCTCATTTATCTATATTTGAATTCTGCAGTAAGCATGTACATAAGTGTCACAATGGTAGTTTACCACTTTTACCTTTCTGACAGGCAGAGATGTGATTAAAATTATGTGCAGCCTAGTCTGAAAACTGTCTGTAAACCATGAGATAATGAATATAATTTAAATCACATGATAAGGATTTTTTTCCAGATTTGTATTAATATATATTACAATTAAATCATTACCAGCAAGGGAATGTTTATAACTGTATGTATGTATATGGTTTATAGGATTGATTCAAATAGTGCCATTTAAAAATAGAGATAATTAGCAATTTAGGACATGAGTCTGATATTGACATATCAGTGTTTCCTTAATTGTATGATTTGAAATTTTCTCCTGGATAAATGATTAAATTTAGAAATTGATGTGACAAAGACTTGTACTGTGTAATTTTATTATGCAAATGATTGGAAGAGCGGTCAAGCAATGTGGTGACTACAAGAGAAGACTTGTAAGTTTATTGAATGAAATATGTTAAGTCAAATTAAGACCTTGTAACGTGCTGCTGTCAGACGTGGTTGTAAATCTAATAAGCAAAAGTAGCTAGAGAATGGTTGGAATGTGACTGCAATGCTTACATTAAAAAAAAGAGCAAATACACACCTGGGGTGTTGAGGTATATGTCAGATCGGTGAAGTAGATTTGAGCAAAATGTCACAGCATACTCCCAAGTTCAAACGACAAAAGACTTTAGGATAACAAACACATCAGCAGCAAGCTACTTGCATTCACCATGATATATGGCTGCAGAAACATTTATTTTCTATCTGTTGGCATCTGAGCTTGAAGTGTGCAGCGACATTTGGATTTCAATACTGAGTTAATACAAGGACAAAAGTAGGCCTACATTTACAGTCATAGCATAACTACTTATAATCTGTTATTATACAGATAATTATAATTTGATAAGTACAGCAGAAAAAAAATAAGTCTCCTGTTGTGGTTAGATTAAATGGCATTTTTGAGGTTTCTTCACAAAAAGGGCGAACACCAGACTTGTTGAAAGTAGGGATGGATTTTTTGCCGATATCTGATATGCCGATATTTTCCATCTCATCTTTGCCAATACCGTTATATGTACACATTTTTTTCCACCTGGCAAAGGAGACTATTGCACATGCAATCACAGATTGTTCTAAGTATGATAAATCAAGACAATATTTGAAGGAAGAACATAGGAAGACTGGAGTTCAGGAGCTCAGCATTAAAATTTTAATGAACCTGCCAAGTGGGTGGAGCAGTAGTTTTCTTTGAGTTTATTAGACAGACAGGATTAATGTGTAGGATTTAATCTCTGGCCCACACACTGAGGCAGAAGATGGTGACAATGCACCTGAAACGCTGTTTGCCAACTGCTATTATAAACCGAAAGGAGAAGAAAGGTTTTTCAAACAGAGTGGTAAATCCTGTCAGCTGAGGTGTTTCCTATCTGTGCAACAGATCACAGCAGCTCCTCCCCATGGATTGTTTCACCCTGACAGTCCCGGTGTGTCCTCCACAGGCTCCACTTCACTCAGCTACCTGACAGACCCGTTGCTTCCTACTTTAACCTGAATAATAGACTGGGGCTCAGTGCTCTGGCTGGATCCACACGGAGAACCAGGGCTAACTAGGAGGCTAGCGGGGCGTTAGCTGCAGCAAGGCTAGAGAGAAGCACAGCCAGCTAGCTTTCACTAGCCTTCCAGCTAGCCCTGGCTCTCCATGTGGATCCAACCAGAGCGCCGAGCCCCGGTTTGTTATTCGGGTTAAAGTGGGAAGAAGCAGAGAGTCAGTCAGACAGCTGAGTGAAGTGGAGCCTGCAAAGGAAGCACCGGGACTGTCAGGGAGAAACAGTCCACGGAGGGAAGCAAAGCCAGGCAGTGAAGGCAACAAATCGGCTTGTCATATCGGTAGAAATGTTTGTTTTGGTCCGATGCCAATTATTCATTTTAAAGCCATTATCAGCTGATATTATTGTGCATCCCTAGTTTAAAGTGAATGTGACATACAAACCTAAACATGCCATCATGGTCATAACTTTTCATTTTGTAACGTATATGAACACACTGCACAACTTTGAGAGTCGAAAAATAAACAAGCAGAATGCAGAGAAATGTTTTGCAAAATGGAAATGATCCATTCCAAGATTGAACTGAGATTACATGTAGGTTTCAATCACACAATAATATATTCAGACGCTCAATAGACAATGCTTCAAAATGAAACGCGATCAACTGTAGATGTCGCGATCATGTGCAGCGACGTATATGTGCTCACTGAGTTTAAACCTTAATTCACCTGAGCCAAAATGAACCACATTAAAAAAGGTAAACATGACACAACTTAAAATGTTTACTAAACCAAAATTGGTTGAGTAAACATTAAAAAAGAAATTAATAAAGAAAATAAGATATTTTGCCTGTCCAGTTACCCTTTAAAGGCACATTTCAAGTAATACAAACAACACAAATACACCTTTCTCCCCCTTGGGACTGGTATAACCACTGGACCTCAGAGACACAGACTGGTTATTTATCCAAATACTGAAAAGCAGGCAGCTTTAAAATGTACTTTTAAGACGACATAAGTAAACAAAACAAATGAGCCAGCAATTCAGTCAAAATACTGTGCGTTGGGCCACATATAAAATCACAGCTGCTTATTGTGACCATCCAACAGAATAGAGTTACTAACTTACTACTCACCCACCCGGGTCTCTCTGTCTTTTGCAGCTGAACTGGCGGGCTCATTCACAAACAGTTCTGTGGCAACTGACGAGGAAAGTTCATCTTCCATTGTAGCCAGTGGAACAGCCGAGCTTTACCTGGTCACCCAGTGGCGCTGTTTGGTTTCCCGTCGTCTGTTTTGGATCCCACGATATCCACACGGGCGCTAGATAAGCGTTAGCGCCACCGCTAGCACGGCTAGCAGAAGTCCAATGTTCGGTATTAGCTTAGCTGATAAACTCGACACAGTAAACTCAAAACACGACTGTTGAACTTAGACTAGCCGTGAAGCCAACTCACTGTATTCACAACGTTAATGATACTTTTCTCAAGACTGGTTGACCGCAACAGGTTCTTCTAGACACATTAATCCTGCATGTTTGTTGCTAATTGCTCTCACACACACACACCTGCTGTTGTTGTCCCGCCCCCCAGCCAATCAGTATCTGAAGGAACTTGACGTAGGTTCCTGACTGACTAATCAGAGGTAGAGGGTGTAAAGTTAAATTTAGCATAATAGTTTTTAACACTTCACCACCAATGGACGTATATGACAACCTGTACTCTCCAAACAAACTAATGCTGCGTTCATCTGAAACTTATAGATCTGCTCATAAAGAGATACAGTTTTGTGATTATTGTGGTCAAAAATGCTTGATTTTGCCGTGGCTTTTCTTAGAAATTGCATACAATCATGTGTCATAATGTTTTTTCTACTCTTTTTGTGGTAAAATTGCAGGAAATGGGAAAAATTGCAAGCAAAGGAAAATAATGTGATTTATTTAAACTACTACCAATGAAGAGTCCTATGTAATCACTTCCTTTGATAAAAAGCATACTGCATATCACAGAAACAACTATATTTCAGTGATTTTTTAAAAAAAATTCTGAATATGAGAACCATAGGCTCAAAGTTATATACAAAAGAAAATATTGTACTTGAGTTCCATTTATAAGCCTTTATTAAATAAACTTTCACCTCAATATTAGCACCAAATAAAATCAGTCGATAATGCCATTAAAATAAGTCCATTAACGCCTGAATCCTTACTGAATGCCCGGTCTGTTGCTTTGTACATTTCATGGGGAAAAGTTGCGGTAATTTAGCAAAATTGCAAGCTCTCGCAAATATTGCAGAGATTTCTTGAATTTGCGTGGGACTGAATAAAGAAAATACTGAGGGATAATGAACAAAGTCCATTACTGAAAAGGAGAGGATTCTACTGGCATCGCAAATATGTTGGAGAAAACTAAAGCAGGCCAAGCTGCGGTCATAGTTTTCATGTGATATTTCTATAGGCCTAAAATATCTAAAATGCCTTCAGCTAAATTCTGTTGACTTCTCTTTGGGTCTTTTATGATTTTGGTTGTCTTGGTTGTGTCATTCATGACCCTGGTCTGTAACTGGTCTCATACCATATATTTTTTATCCTTTTTGGTTATCCAGTAATAACTGGATTGCATTGTTTTCACACACCAAAGAGATGAATCTTATATTTAAATACAGCCAAGGATGGGATCCACCCTAAAATTATGATTCATTTAGATTAATTGTTCTAGATAGTTATCCATCCATAGATTCAATTTTAATGCATTCTCTCCAGCACCATACAAAAAAAGTTGGAAAAGATACCTTGCCATCTTCAACACTGAATCTAAAATTTACACCTGCACTTTTAAAGGTCACAGACTGAGATGTAAGAAATGATTTATAGGAATAATCAAATCGGCTGAGAGCTAACAAGTAATAAGGCGAGTCAGTGCTAAATCAAGACTGGCATAAAAACAAATAAACAAAAAAAGCAGAACTGTGAGGGAGCTAACGAGAGCTGACTGAAGGTAAAAAAAGTCATTTCTGAGGAGAAAGTGATGTATTGTTGCATCGCTGTGCTCGCTGCTGCGGCCGTGCCTGCAGCAGGCCCTCAGAGAGCCGCAGGTCCACCGTCACCTGATTATTTTTCACCTTGTTTACGGCTGCACTCCCTTCATGGCACTGCCTCCATCTCCCTCCCTGCATGGACCTGTCTCATTACGTCCATCTCAACAAGTCACTCAGCCGAGAGAGAGAGAGAGAGAGAGAGAAAGAGAGAGAGAGAGAGAGAGCGTATGAAAGGGAGGGATGGGAAGGGGACAGGTAATACAAGGATAGGTGTGGAAAGACAATTAGAAAGAAATGAATATAGTGGAAGAACATTGTCTAAATCCATCCTGACAAGAGACGAGAAAGTGTTTAGTGTGGAAATCACTTTGAGCGTGTAAATTTATCTGAAGCAGGACGGGCAGGGAAGGACAAAGTAACACCTTACATAAAGCACGGCTCTACTTTATAGGAGGAATTAGGTCTCGGAGAGGAGTAAACAGTTGTTACAGGGCACGTCCATAAGCAGAGAGTCCTACAGCACTTTTTGAATCTCATTAGTATTTCCTCCTTCACTGTCAGTCACAGCCAAGGTATGAGCTGACGTGTAATCTTGGGAGAATAAATGTGTGTCACACTTATTTTCCAGGGAAATTGTCGTGTTTGGAATGTGGCACGCTCAGACTTTCAAACAGGATCAATACAGTTCTGGAAAAAAAAAAGAAACTAATCTTTTCTACTGATCTTTGCCTTTTAGAGAAGCTGGTCAAATCAACTCAGCGCTCATTTTAGCAGTGGAGTGGTTCAGAAGCCAAGCCAGACAGGTCATCTGAAGAAAAATGATACAAAAAGGGACAATGTGTCATTTTACCAGCAAAGTTAAAAATTAGTAAACTTTATAATGGCATGTTGTACATGACATACACATGTTTCTTATCTTATTAACATGTAAAAATATATATAGTACTACAAGATTATACTCTTCGAATCTTAGAGCACTGTTTCACTCAACTTGAGAAAAATTTAATCAAAATGACAGTAATAGCCATTTTGGAAAGTGAGGGAGTTAGTCTAAACTGTCCTCTCGGCCTTTTGAAGTTGTAAAGACAACATCCAACAATGTTCAAATATGAATAAAATGTTACAACTACAAAAATAAGACCCTAGTTGTAAAGTATAATTTTATTTAAATTCCACTGGGTAAATTCCCTGCATCAGATACTTACAGCCCAGCTTTTGAAAGCAGTCTGTGTGTCTTTTTGTGGTGGTCATATCATCATACTGTACGTAAATAATTAAACAGTGTCATAACATATGATTGAGTGTCTGACCTGCAGCCCTTCATATCACCTCTGAGTAACAGCAATGCATGAAATGGCCAAATAAGCAAATTCTTTTTACAGCTTGGGTAAAGTCCAAGTGCAGCCAATGGGAGTTTGAGTCTATTGACAAATGGGGAAAACCATTAAGATGTAAAATGCAAAATGTCTAAGGTGCGAAAGTGTTTTCTGGCAGAACACCCTAGGGTACACAGTTGACTTTACACAAATTTCTATTTTCCACATACACTGGCACATTTGGAAGATATTCTCAGCAATGTAGCACTACAGTATATAAACCAGAGGCACAAAATACTGGAGTTTCCTGGTCCCGTTTTGACCTTTATCATTGAGTGTTCATTATAAAATAACACCTGGAGAGCAATGAACAATGAGCAATGATGATCACAGATGGCATTTGTGAAACAATGAGGTGGAGGTCTGTGTTTATAAAAGTAATAAAACTGCTACATCTTGGTCATGTCATTGGATATAGATGCAGGTTGAGACATCCAAACTCTGACAATTTTTCCTCCCTTCAGTGAGCCTCGCATGCTTCATGTTGACATTGTACTGGATGAAGCCGTGCATCGGCTGCTGTCTCTGGGCCTGCGGCTCATCGATCTGTCCCTTAAGTCCCTCAGAGACCTACGTTCACCGCCGCCGTGGCTGCGATTAGCTCGTCACTCTCCACATTTCTGGAGCAGAACTAATCAGGCTGGAGAAGAGACTTGCCCCACTGCTATCCATGCGTGACTTGTCTTACCAATGTATGCGAAAGGCGAACAGAAACAGAATTGGATTTTATTTCCAGAATCTCTCTGGTGTGCTGATGGGAAGGCGATCTGTTGCGCCGTTAGAGACACACAGAGTTCATCTGTCTTCTGTGTAATTGATCAGCAAGAGGGATTAAGTGTATCAAGATGTAATTATATAGCAATTAACAGGTTTAGACTGATGTATTAGTCTATTAGATACTGATTGTCAGCCAGTAATGTTGTCTGATGTGATGGAGAAAACAGTCTGGTCTTCTTCCTTTGATTTTTTGTTAATGAACTGAAATTAAAATATATATACAAAAAAGAATAAGTTACTTTTTTTTTGCCTTGATAACACCCCCTGGAGGAAATGTAGGGGGATTTTTTGGTTCTGATTGACATTATCAATACTGGTTATTGATTGGTGCATTAATCAAATTCATACTATCATTTCAATTCTAACAGCCACACAAGCAGCTGTGGGGCTGATGTTGTTAACCATCCCATCTAGTGACTTGAGTACTCCCTACATTACTCTGTGATTCCAGGGTTAGGGTTAGGGTTATGAAAAAGGGAAATATGTGTGCAATAATTGCAGTATCACTATAGTTGATATTTTCTTATACAAAAATGAAGAGAATTCACATTTTAGTTTGGCTTTAATTTCACACAACCTGGAAATATATCACTCCCTGAACTGGTTGCATCACTGTCGTGTTACATGCATCCGAGCACACATTTGTATGGAAACACTGATTTCTGCTTGAAGTGATTGCATTTTGAAGTGCTTTATATACATATACAGTAAACACCATCAGGCCTGATCTTTACTCAATGTAAAGAATGATGTAAAATCAGTCTACAGTATGTAGGGGTTTCCAAAGAATTAATGTGGTAACACCAGTTGTTTTTTTTCCTATGATTCAATGAGTCACACTAACACTGAACCGTATGGGAGCAACACGGGACACGACGCAGCTCTGCACGGTCAAATTAAAAATTCAGCTCCAGGATAAAAGTTTCTCACTTACATGCTTGGCCCCAAATCACTTTATTCTATGCAAACAATTTTCTTTTGAAATTAATTCAGCGCTGCATATTTGCCTGCATAAAATATTAACACTATTTTAATATTTTAGTGCAAATAATGAGGGCTCTTGACCTCTGTATTTAAATTTAATCATTACATGCAGAATTTATTAGCTGCATTTTCCCTTGTCTGTCTAGGAAATTTTCCCAGTAATTTTCCCAAGAAGCAGAAAGTGATGAAGAGCCTGTCTCTCCATAATATATGAACACAACTGAAAATCATCAAGCAAAAAGGGTCATGAAGTATCCACTCTGAGAAAAAAAAATCCATCCACTAAATGAGGAAGCCTCTCTGAAACTGACTGATGAATCTGATTAATTTACTGAGAATTCAAACCAAATATTTTGCCATTGGACTCCTTAGCAACAAAGGTGGAAACCGTGAGACTGTGATAAAGGTAAACAAGGCCAAGCATGAAGCGTCTGACAGCTCCATCACGGAGCAACGTCGCATGCACAAGCTGAAGGTCGACCGCATCGTAATTGCTGCCTCCCTCCTCCCATTTGTCTAAACCAGGGCGTTTGCATTAAGAAATCATCTGCAGGTGAAAAGGCATTTGGCTGCCTGTCATCCTCAGTCACCTTCATCCCTGCCAATATCAGCACAGAGTCATGACAGGAGGCCACAGGTAGAGCTGCAGCTCTCATCATCAGCCAGAGATACAATCCACCTCAAATAAGAATCACATATTCATTCTATATATTCATATATACTGAGTGAAATCGCATTATATTAATAATAACTTTGCAGTGCAACAGGATTGTAGAGCTAAATTGGCCGCCACTGAAAAATGTGCATATTCTATATATTATAGTCTCTAATTTCGCATGTAGGCTACAGTGTATCTTGTTACAAACAAATGTGGTGATTGTATTATGTAATATCTATAATTCCCATATTTAAAATTACACACAGGTCATATTTATGTAAAGGGTTAGGTCATCCAGTTTGCAAAACAACATATCTCACTAATGTCTAGTGATATATAAGCATTCAGATAAGTTTTTTTGGTTTGGTTTTCATTTAAATGATGTTCTAGTAAAGAAATAGTCCCTATGAAAATTGCTCACTGAATAGCTGTGAATCTTTTTCTGACAAAACATGCTGTAGATTTTTTTTGAAGTAATTTTAAAGTTATTTTTTCACTGTGAGCCCCACAAAAAAATTCTATTCACCTCAGTTGTATTGAGGTGGACGCATAACACTCAGAGGTGGACCAAAATTACACATGACAAATACCACATGAGGTATGTGAGAAAATATATATTTTTTGTAATTTGGATGAACTGACCCTTTAATCCCTGAGAACAATTACTGAAAACGCTTATTTCTACTGCTCCCCTCTATTTTTGCACACTGCAACACAAAGTGAGCACAAAATTGAAAATGAAATTCCATTAAGTTTAAGAGTCCATTTTAATTTGAGAATTGATTTGTGTCAGCATAAAGGACACACACAACAGAAGTAGCTGAAAAGATTGGTCCAGTAATCGATTAGTAGATTGACAGAAAATTAATTGGCAACTGTTTTGATAATCAAATAATTGCTTCAACCACTTTTTCAGACGTCCACTGGTTCCAGCTTCTCAAATGTGCGGATTTTCTGCTTTCACTGTTTGATATCATTGCAAACTGAATTTCTCTGGGTTTTGGACTATCAGTTGAACAAAACAAGCAATTTGAAGATGTCAACTTGGGCTTTGGGGAATTGTACACTGTACTTTTTTTTTTTTTTTTTTTTTTTTTTTACACACCTTATAAACTAGACTATTAATGGGGAAAATATATACATACAGTATACTATGTCAGAAATTATCATGTTAAAGGTGAAGGCATATTATTTTCTCAAAGTGGTTTTAGATTCAACTCTAAATGAGGAGAGAAAATTTAGAACATGAGGTAAGATGCAGGTTTTCACTCGGGTGACACTTGACAGTGAGGAAAATACTTCTGGGCAACAGGCCCTCCGGTTCATTCACCAGACTGATGCTCAAAGCGTCATATAGCACCGCGGGAGGGTTAATATTGGAGGAAAGGACAGCTGGAGCAGTTGCTCTGGGCGTCTTACAATGAGGCACATGGCTTTACATTGGAGTTAGCTGAAAGCTAGGTGCGTCTCATACAGACGCTAAAGGGCACCTTGTACATCAGTATCAGACGCTGAGGGGCATGACAAAGCCATCGGTATTTGACACCCTGGGAACAACAGCAGGTTGGAGTAGTTAAGAACTGAACTTGGTGTCGGCTTTGTGTTCAGCTCTATATTGTTTTAAACAGTGGTGTAACTGGTTGGCTGCGTGTTCCCCGTCTGGCATCTGGAAATCAAATGGAAAGGCTAACTGGTACATTACCGAACTGACTTTTTGAAACAGTGACAGCAAAAAAAATGCTGCCACCTTCTCACTAATTGCTCTCTTGCTCTTCTTTACCATGATGAATAACTGAGCAATTAGCAGCAGTTACAGACACATTTTTCTGTCTGTAAATTAGCTAGACATATGATTTTATTGAACTTGTTAAAGCGAGAATGCAATCAGGTGAAAACATGAGGAACAAGTAAATTATCCAGTGTTTACATGCTTTTTTCCAATCCTTGGATTATGGGATCATATCAGAAAAATAAAGCAAAACTAATCAGCCAACAGGAGATTTTAAGAGAGAATAATTGGTGCCAATGTGCCAGGTTCCCTCTCTAGTTTCTGCTCACAGTTGGAGATGCTTTACACTACTGTATGAGCGCTTGTTCTCCTACATCAAAAAAAAGCCATTTGCTGCTGTTAACATTCTTGTACAGTATGAAAAACAGCTTCTGAAGAATGAGATAATCCATCACGATAAACAAGAAGAAAGCATAATGTTACTCTGTGCTTGGTATCAATCACCTGACACCCGCATAAAGAAATGGAAGCAGGTAATTTCAAGCAAGGTTTGAAATCTAATTGCATATACTGCAAACTGCTTGGGGGAAGTGGTAAACTATACATAGACAGAAGTTGTTTATTTTTTATAATCTGTTTATTTAAAGTATCCTGCTTCTTTTTCTCTGTAGCACTCTGTAATTTGTGTTCTGAGAAGTCTCACATAAATGAGAAGTTATTATAATAAATGGGGTGTAACTCTAGTCCCAGAAGACACTGTTTTCTCCTCTAATAAAAGATCAAACTGTAATTTTTGTCTCCTCACAGAGATATTTGTCTTGTGTCCGTTGTCTTAAAGAGATATTACAGTCTCACAAATCATAAAAATGGCCTTGCACCAAATACAATACAAAAAACAAACAAACACACACACACACTCACATGCTGTATATAAGGTTGCCAAGTTCAGTAGTAGCAATATTGTGCTCTGCCTAGTGGAATTGAACACTCACATAGTGCAAAGTTACATGACACAATGTACAAACAATTTCAGGCATCCACTTCATCAAAATGCCACATTCCTGCCTCACAGTGGGAGACATGTTGTCAGCAAGTGACAGCAATGTCACATTTTACTTATTTGTGTTTTGTTCACATGACTTGCACAACTTTTGTTTGAAAAGGGATACCTGGAACTCATCAGTCACTCATAAGTCACCAAACATAGATCACTACACAAAAAATTAGCCACCATAAGCTACAGGTCATACCAAACCATGTGAGTCTATAGCAGCAAAACCCCTGAGTATACTGAACAGAGTAAGAGTGGTTTGTTGCTTATGAATTCAACTTTTCTGTTCTAAGAGGAGGGTTGTGTTATTTCAAATGTTACATAGTCTTGCTCTCACTTTTAGTTGGTGAAGCCAAGCCTCAAGCATGATGAGCACATTCCTGATTTTAGAAAGAATAGTTTGACAAAACAGTCCCATCTGTTTAGTGGAGCTTTCAACTATATCACACAGTCTATTATTGTTGAAAGCTCTGGAAAAAGCTAGTAGGCGGACCTTGAGTTGAGATTCTTTTGTCAAACTACCTAGCCAACATGGAAAAGAGGTCCTAGACAGGGCTGTAGGTACTATACAATTAACAAACACTGATATTATGTCCTCAATAATATTTGTGGGTATCTGAGTTTAATGATGAGAAGTTTTAATTGTTCTGTTACATACATATTACATATCTTGGGTTTTAAAGGCTGCTTTAAATATTTGTAAACTAAATATAACGATCAAAAAAATTGTTTTTTGGCAAATCAAAACCTAAATAAAGTTACATATTTAAATTCCACTACCATTACAAAAATGGCAATGTAGAGATCATAATATAGGGAGATCGGCAGAAAATCTTTTTCTCAGTACTCATCATTTGTTTGTTTTTTTAACTGGTGTCTCGTTATAACCTTCTTAGGTGGTGAGGAATTCTGGGGTGATTTGGAATCATTTAGAGTAAATTTATTCAAAAACATTTGTCTCATAAGAGAGGAGAAGATATGTTTTGCACCATATTTTGGTATTTTCCATCTGCAGTCCCTGGGCAGTTAAACATAACCCCAGTAGTTCAATATTATCAAATCATAACAGCGACTGAGCTTGCATGTCAGCAGATACATCACCATACAAACTGAGTAAACTCTATCCGCCAGTGAAGAAGTTAAAAGCTCTAGAAAAAGCAAGTAAGTGTACCTTAACTTCGGATTGTCTTTTTTCAAACACAGTTGCTACAGCTAAGTGAATAACTTACATAAAATAGGGGGAACAATGTTATTCATCCTAATTGTGAACACAAAAAAAGTCTACAGCACGTCCGATATCATGCTTGCCATTGATCATGCATAAAAAGACAAAAAGAAGACACTGCCTTTATACGTTCAAATACAGTTTGACCAGAGAGATCCTTCAGTTTGCTGACCTGCAATCTTAAAATCTGGCAGAGAAATTTGATTGGTTGGGTTAAAGCTACTGAGGGAATGAAATACAGAGAGGGGCAAAGGTACAATCAGATGAACATGCAGAATAAATTGAAAACAGGACAAAATATGACCAAATATAAAATGAAAAAATAATGTGTGATGAGTGAAATGATAGCAACATATGAGTGTCTGAGCCCAGACAAAGAATACCCCTAAGACCTTAATTCCACAAGAAAAGATGGATAGGGGATATTGATTCCTATGCATCTTTCACCTGCAATCAGATACTGTACAAATTGCCTTTTGTCGATTCGTAATTATATAGGTGAATGATTTCCTGGCAAAGCCCTGCTACTGATAAAATGTGCTTTTTTGCTGATGCCTGGGTTAGTCATGCGAGGCAGAAAGAAAGCAGGCTGACTGAGAGGAAGGGGCTTTCTATCCCAGAAGTGTGAATATCGCCTTAATAACAAATCTCAGCGAGTTCAAGGACAGCGTTATGCTTGTCGTAAACACATTTCCATCTCAATCAACATGACCTCAGGCCTCGGACTTTATCCATAGCTTTGGAATGCAAAAATAGATCTGTTGTGGTACGAGAGTGCGGCTCTGAGTACTGTCAGTGACACATGGATTTGGATGTGATCAGTCTTCGTGGAGTGAAGAGAAAATACTGGATATTCTGTCCTTTAAACCTCTGTACAGAAGACAACAGAACATCACAAACTGGGTTCAGTGTTTTGCGATGTACATTCATATAAGACTGCAACAGACTGATGCATTTTGGTCCTGAAAAGCTAAAAATGTTCCTTCTGTCCCACTGAGGCTCAGCTGAAATCCAAACACTGCCCTGCTGTGGGCCTCTGCTACTTGAATACATTTTTTTGCAAGTCTGTAATGACTGCATCAGCAGATGAAAGTAAAATGGCAAAGGCGATAGTTCTTGCCTTATCTGCTCTGCATGCTGCCACCTCCATCTCAGGTGATTTACTTATTGTCATGGCAACGCTGAAATATTCCAATTCGAGTGTTCAAATACTCAAATGCCGGTCGCAAGCCTTGAAATACTTGAAGTGTCTCGAGAATTTAGCAGCACATCCCTGAAGACCAGTCTTGTGCCTCCACAATTATTTTTGCTGTTTACACTGATTAGAAAAGACCACTCTGACATTAAGGTGAAATGATATATGAGAAGAACTTGAATAAATTATTTGTCACTTGAGATTACTTCCATTAGAAGTAACTTGCAGGACAAGACAATACTAAATGATAATTCTAGTTTATCAAAACATCAATCCTTTTTTATAGGTTTGGCTATTTTTATCAGTTATTTTAACATTGCACTCACCAAACTACTTGCTTAGATCTTGAAAAGCTACGATATTGCCAAAATCATACAGTAGTTATACCTCAAATCTGGTGACCTCAAATACATGGCTGTATAGCTGGTCCCACCTTCAACCTGAGCTAATCAGCCAAAATAACTGAAAACAAGGTATGCAGGGCCTTTAAAACATGCTGGGAAAGCTACTCTGAAACTGTAGCTGGTGACACTATCTCTCCACTGGACGTAGTTGAGCTATAGAAACCCTTTTCTTAAAAGTAGCAAGCTTCACTACAGGCTACTAAAAAAAAGTAGCTTAACACATTGAAGTTACTTCACATCAAGACATGTCTTGTTATGCAATATAATAAACAAATACATTACTTATTTTGTGCATTAATTCATTACACCACAAAACAAATGACTGTTGTCAGAGACTCCAGTCTGCATTGTATTTATATTTTCAAGATAAATGAATGACACGGAATTACATTACACAACTACCAATAACATTCAAGTTTCAGTTTATCTTCTCTTCTGCATGTTCTTTTTCTTTCTCTCTAGGTGCGTCCCCATCCACTTGTTTTTATTCGCATTTTTGATTTGAGCATAAAAAAGGGTAAAAAGGGAAAATGGAAACAGATATTGCAAAGAAGTTTTATGCTTGGTTGCGGTGTGAAAAGTTGTCATATCAATAGAAACAAAATGTGAGTACAATGGAAACAGATTTAGCATTTAAATCATGATGTACATGAAGTTTGTGACTTAAACGTCCACTTACATTTCCGCTCCTCCGAAGAGATGAAAAATAGTCACAGACGAAAACATAAAATCTGTATGGAGACTGTAACACTCCTCAAATTAATACATGTATCAAACAGGAATGCTATATTTCCATCACGTTTTCTGTTATTTTTCATTGTTTGAGGTTTGACTGGCGCTCTTTTAATTACATCATCTTGTTGTGCCTGCTTCTTCTGTAATGATTGAATCACGGATGTATAAAGAGAACTGGATATGGTGTTAGAGGCGGGTCCCTGTTCATTCTTGTGAAAGTTGCTCAGTGGCGCAGGAAGCCACAAAAGTTCAACTTCCAGGTTTAAAATTATCCAGTCCTTATGCACAGCTTCTGCATAGTCTTCCATGTTGTGGGGTCCATAGAAAAAGCGCACTAGTGTTTCCTTTGACCCTGCCTCCCAACCACATGCACACCGGAGACTTCCGCCAGACTGAGCTGGCTAGCTTCTGGTTTAGCCCTCCGCTAATTTGAATGGGGATAAAATGTTATCATTTATCCCTAATCAATTTAATCATGTGGCTCTTCTAGACTTCCCACATGTTATCGGACTGAATTAATCAAATTCTGATGGTGAAACGAGTCATTTCGTGGGGGTTGTGACATACTTTATCCATCGTTTTATAGCCGCTCCTGATTGTGAGCAGGAAACATGCATTTTGGGCCCATGTCAGACCCAGAAGTTGTGATTACACAGTTTAGCCACTATCTTAAATTGATTTCAGAGCCTGGTGCACTTCCTAGGGGCTTGGGTTTAATGGCCCCAATAGCACCACCAGCTGTTTAACTTGATGAACCAACTCATTATATTAACTAAAAAGAAAATGAAGGTGAACTGTTATTATTGCCAAAACTGTCCATCATAGTTTACAACAACTTCCTGGTTCAGTTGTCCACACCACAGTTTTCTTGTCTAGTGTTGCTGCTTACTTTTGTTTTTTACCTCCAAATGAAGTGATGGATAAACTGTCTAAACTGTCTGATTGCCTGCCTGTTCGTGTTTCTTGCCCTGTTGGACTTCATTTTAGCACGTTGCTGTGTTCCAAGATTGCAGCCTTGACTTTGGTGAATACATCTGATAAGTGATGGTCAATAATGGAAAAACAGCCAACAATGTATTTGACTGATATTTGGAGGGACATCAATCATGTCCTGAAGCATAGCTACAAAATGAATGTGACAGTTTTTACATTTTTCTCTTCAATCAATCTTTTTCACATTCAGTTCAGTTCACTGTCATACTTGTTTCATCCCAGAGTATATATGAACAGAGTTAATGACGGCTTAGAGAAAGCAGCATGAGCTCCTAAACCCTCCCGCTAAGAGATGCCTGGATCTCTCCTCACTGTCCCACTCCAGAGGTTTGACAGAAACGTGCAAATTTTAAGATGCAGTCTGGATTTCCGGATGGGCAACTTCATTCATCTCTGTATGAGAGGGAGAAAGAGATATCATCTAACTACCCTGCAGGCAAAATAAAAACCCAGTGGGGGTTTGGAAGTCAAGACACTTTACATGCAAATTACTTCATACTTTCAGGAGCACTCTGTAGTATAATGAAAGGAAACAGCAGAATTAAAAAAATATATTTTTAAGTTAGCTGCTGGATGATTTTGTGCACCATTTAATGTACAGCTGTGTGTGTTCCTTGTTTGTGCCTCGGATTCATTTTCCAAGGGTGAAATAAGGCTGGTGATAAGAGTGCGAGAGGGAATTGTGTCTCTGCTGTCTCACAATTTCTCCATCGCAGTGGGACAGACCCCAAGCTCCACCACAGTAGACACATCTTCAGATATTAAAAGATTATGCCGGTCAGAGGTTACAAAGACTGTGACAAGTAACTGAGACATGAACAAAAATGAGAGCTGGGATATATCTCATAGTTTCCCACCACGTCCCTTTATCTCATTCCTGTGGGAGACCATGTTTCGAAGCGTCAGTCAGGGCTCAGCAAGTCTATTTTGGTTGTGTGTGTTTGGTTTTAGCGGCTCACTTAAGGCTGTGTTAACAGCCAGAATGTTGTCTGAACTCTGCAGTGTGTCTTCCTTTAGTTTGTCCAGCTGAGTACGCTGCAATTTCCACCAAATGACAACACAGAGAGGCCTGCAAATGAGAGTTTGGGTTCTCTAACAAGAGAGCTGTGGCTTGGGTCATTAGGAGTGAGAAAATAATCCCAACCAGTTATATAAAATGGCAACAAAATGCAAGGAATTATGGCTAGCAAGAAGTGAAATCAGATTTGTTTTCACCTTAAAAGGTGGGTAAATGGGTTTCTCTCCAGATGTTTACTGAACAAAGCTGATCCACATCTTAGTGGGTTGAATGTGTCAAACCAGCCAATCCCTCAGCTCTATGGAGCGTTTTTGCATCTTTCAGCTAATTGTTTTGGTTTTACAACCTGAAACTTAACTGTTTTTCTAGCTTTTTCTAGCCACTGAGGGAAGCTGCTATCAGCAAAAAAGCTCTGATAAACCCACTGAGCGCTACCTCTCCAGCATCAAATGCAGACAGACAAAGTTAGCAACTAGCTACTGAACATAGTGGAGATTTTAACCACCAAAGATATTTTCCTCAGGAGTGGGTGGAGACCAAAAACAGAAGAGGTGAATATTGGACTTAAACGGGTTGTTAGACAAACAATGGATGCCAATTTTGCCCTCTATCTACTCGATGTTGTTTGCTTATGTGAAAAAAAACGACAACTTTATAAGCTCAATATTTTCAAAGCCTGTCTGCTGCTCCAAGTGGCCAACAAAACCCTCAATTATTACTGCTTTAAGATGACTTCTGTGACATAATCACAGTATGTCTCTGAAAATAAACAAATTTGAAGATTGCTGCAGTCTGTCTTATTGAATTCAGAATGCAGTAGCACGGATAGCAACAAAAAGTCAACCTCAATCGGGTTTGCTAAAGGACTGACAACTTCCACATCCATCATCAGGTTTAGGTTAATGAACATGTATTTGCATAAGCCCCATTGCATGTTGTGGTTGTATGGATCCATTTGTGATTTTGCTGATAGATCACAGACTGGAGCATAGATGAAAAGTGTGGGTATGTTGTTCCAAGCAGGTATCAAACTCTGACTCAGAAGCTGACAGAGCTACCAGCAAAACTGCTTACAACTGAGAAACATGATAACTAAACAAGGGACAACAACCAGAACAACAAAACCTATCAAAATACTAAATGCAATGGATCCATTCAAGTGTAACTGGACACAAGGAATCTTGCAGAGGCATGTGTTGCTCTGATTATATGCTGCTGTGTAAATTAGTTTTTGGCACGGAAAACAGCATTTGCATTTTTAATTTGCAACAGATTCAACAATCTGCGGAGACGGAAGAGGTACAGACGCAGAGACGCAACTGTGGTTAAGAGTCTTCACTCTGGAGGAACATGGAAGCCTTGAGGCCTGCAAATGAATTCACAAGAGATCCCGCAGCACAAAAAAGAGTGGGCTAAACAAGAAAATAATAATTCAAACATATTATATGAGAGTGCCTGATACTTCTGGTTTCAAACTGAAAAAGCAAAAGACAAGATAGGTTTAAATTGATAAACTACATAAATAATTAAATGAAATCATACTGGATGAAAAGAGAAATATATAATATAATAACATGCCAAGAAAATAACCAATCCAAATAAGGCAAAACAAAAGAAAGGACTTATAGCAAAATGACATTCAGCAGGTACCTTAAGCTTCATAAAGCACAGCCAACCTTAATTTGTCCAAATTTACTTTAACTTCAGGAGTTAATTAGCTCTTCCTCCGTCAGGATCGTGTCTTGGCAGCATATCATCAATCTGCAATGGCCAAAATAAAGCAATACAATATCTGAATGAGAAATCTGAAAAAAAGTCTTGATACTAAAAATACGCAATATGCAAACCTAAGAATTCAGATCAAATTTGATAAATTAAAATGCAGCCCATCTGTGACTAAAACTGTCCAATAAATGAGCTCTTCAAAGCCCTTCTTCAAGCTAAAAGAAACAACACTACACCAAAGTGAACTTTTCTGGTCTGGTTTGGACTAAAGAAAATGAACAGCAAGTGTGATTGCACCCTCGCCGCTCAGATGGGAAACGGCTCCTGATGTGGTGCACCCTGCTCTGTGCGGTTCACATGGCAACAAGACCCTCCAACCTCGAGAGGTCGGCCACGCGGGAATTCTGGGAAGCTGGGCTGTCAGATCCAGCAGCCACTCAGGCGTAGTGTATGAAGTAGTGGGGGGAAAGAGCAACACACACACACGCACACACGTTCACTCAAATTCCCAAAATCCATCAGCGTTACTCCCCATCCCACATTACTGTTCCACCACTCTGTGCTTGATGCCAGAGCTCTCCTCCTCCTCCTGGCAGCCATCTCAGTGTTTTACTCGGGTTAAACTGATACTCTCAGGGGCGAGGTCCCAAACTGGCAGGTGGGAGCCAGGGTTTCAAGGGATGCAATTAATCTCGATCAAAATTCCCCTTTTAGGTGTGATTAGAAACGAGCTGGGCTTGAGAGAGGCAGAGTGTTCCAGCAGCGGAACGCAGGGTGAGCTGCACAGACCGGGGATAATTTGTCTCACTAACGAGGATGTAATATTGATCAGGATGCAGACTGAGATCATACAGCACCTTGGTAACATTTTTTCCCTCATATTGATTTCAAATATTGGGCCAGGTCACAGCTGCAAATAGAGCTATAATCTTGATTTTGTTTAGGAGAGTTTTAGCTTAAATACCCAGACCCAAAGTGGTCGATATTAAATAAGTATGTTTATGATTATGAAAAAAATAATCATATGAATAGGTTGTGAAAAATATATACATGAACAAATAAATTGCATAATAATGTAAGAAATTATTAAAACTCAACTATTTCATCATTCTTTTTTTCATAATAGCAAAGTTTTATTGGAGTTCATTTTTATTTCATCATGTAATTTTTTTTTCAAATATTCTTTTACAAAAATCTGTTTTTATCTTGTAATGGCATAATTTTATTTCATTAAGTCACTTTTCATGACAGTAGTGTTATCACCAGCTACCTTGATTTTTTAGCTAGTTAGCTGGCTAGGTAAAGTTAACATGTGCAGCCTTGTTAAGCTAAACAAAATGAGAGATTAGTTACGGTATCTCTATTTGGTTGATTTAGAATTACTTTAGCATTGTTTTTACTCTTGTTAGCAGAAGCTAATGGGCTAAATTGGTTAGCAGTAGTTGAGACTGCTTGCTTAAGAGAGGCAAGCGGTATGTGATTGGCTGAAAGGTGAGGGGGTGGTGACTGCTGACAACACCCCTGTCATGAAATTATGAAATAAAGTGTGTCATTGAAATGCCATCATCAAATACAAATAGTCTTATGAAACAGGGCATTTTAAAATAAAAAGGAACTCTAATGAAAGTGCTGAAAATACTGTACAAATTAAGAAAGAACACTTTTAACAAGTTTTGATAATTTATTAAACAATTTCATTATTTATTGGGTTATTTCTATTTTGTACTCAATTTATTACTATTTCTTCATGTCTTATTTATTTATTTATTCATTTAATATTGGACACTTTGGGGCTCCCTATAGAAGTAGCTGTGTGTCCATTATGAGTTCCTTAAGGGGAAGAAGTGAAATACTCTTTAGTGACAGTATAAAATTGTCACATTCATAACCACACAACCACTTGTGCTGTGTTTTATTGCTTTTTGCTTGTATTTATTGTGTATGTGCATCATGTTGTGCTTGTGCTTATGTGCTAGTGGTCTTTTTCTTCATGCTGGATACCATCACTCTTGCCACTGCAGCAGCCCAAGTCCCCAACAGGGATCAATACATTTTTATAGGATGTTATGTTCGGATATTTGATTCAAAACCAAATGCTGAGCAGAACCAGAGAGAAGAAGCTTGAGTTGCAATGCCTTCATCATTCTGAATTCAGCAGCCTCCTCTGTGATAAAGACCCTTGATCCTTCTGAGCTGAACCTTCCGCGTCGACTCACACTGAAGTCGTGCCATCAGTGCTCGGCTTTGATCACCATGTCAACAGATATATATCTCGCTAGCAAAAGGCAATGGTAGAAAAGCAAGAGCGACGTGGGGATCTGAAGCCGGCATTTTCATCAATTAATGGGGCGTTCTACATCATTAGTCTGGGTGAACGTTAATAAAGCAAAGCGTTTGAGTGGGCCACAAGAGGTTATTTAAATGCAAAAGAGCTCAGGAGCCCTTAGCAATCCATCTCATAAACCTGACTGTGGACTAAATGTTTGATTCATAATCTCCTAGTAATAACTCTGCTGTCAGAATAGGTGTCAGAGTCAGATTTCATCCTAACCATGTTCACATTACGCTGCAGGGCCTTCCAGGTGAAATGCAATGACAAAAACCCATAAAAAGACATTATGCTTCTAATGGCATAATTCAATCTGAAATCACATTATTTAAGGAATGACTTAAGGTGCATCCACAACTAGCTGGTTCTAAACTGATTACTTGAATAAGGACTTGTTTCCTTGTTTAGGTGTTTGTCTGTGTGGATGACACCAGTTCACTCAAACTCTAGTAGTACACGTAGTTTCTGCCCTTCACTTCCCTTTTATGACATACTGCTTCTACCCATTAGAGATTCACCCAGTGATTTACTGATCAATTATCTGACATATCCTTAAATAAAATGATTTTTTGGACACCACATTGGCAGTGATTCCCTGTTCAAAATCTAAGGCAGGCAAATTATATGTTGTCAATGAATGAATTCTATTCCTGCCTATCGTTAGAAACCTTTTTGTTTCATATGTTGACATTTTGGTATTTCAATCATTCCCTATTTCAAAACCAGATACATTTGAAAGAAAAAAATATTTACCGTAAGTCGATGCAATGTAAGTAATGCAATGCTCACTCAATATAAAGTCTTGCATACAGTAGGTATTACTTAAAGGACCAGTGTGTAGGACCAGTGGCATGTAGCAATGAGGTTGCAGACTGCAACAAACTGAATACACCCCCCCACTTTCAAGTGTGTAGCAGAACCTATGGTGGCCGCGAAACTTGCAAAGAAATGTGAAAGGCCCTCTCTAGAGCCTGTGTTTGGTTTGTCTGTTCTGGGCTACTGTAGAAATATGGCAGTGTAACATGGCGGGTTCTGTGGAAGGAGACCTGCTCCCTATGTAGATATAAAGGGCTCATTCTAAGATGACGAAAACACAACAAGTCTTATTTTCAGGTGATAACATACTAATTAAAACATACTTATGAATAATATATTCCATTTCTGCCAAGTCCGTTCTGCTAGATGCCACTGAATTCTTCACACTGCACCTTTAAAACCAGTGAAAATTGGATAATATGGATCTGGTTAAGAATGATTTATGAGAAAGGGACATTCGTGTATACAATTAAGGAGTCGCACATTGTCGCTACATTTTGGGGAAAACATTTTTAGAGATTTTGGGAAAAAAAATCTTGCTACCATCTTAACTGTGACTGCTTGGGTTTACCTCATATATTACATAACCATCTGTCATAACATACATATCATCTGTCATAATATTAGGTAACATCACAGCAGTATTGGTACTATCTCTTTGATAATAATATCTGGTATTTAAGGTTTTCGATTTTATAGTATTTGATCCAAATCATTAAAAATGTATATCTTTTTACGTTGTTATGGTTTCTTTATTCCTTACTTTAAGAAAAAACGCTGCTATTTTAAGCATTAAAAATCACAAAGTGACGCAATAAAGAATAAAAGTGAACTAATGTAAGGGTTGTCAAGTTCGAACATGCGTTTCTGGGAGTCTGCAGTATGCTTGATTTGCAATTTGAGTTCTTTGTAACATCATACTGTATAAAAGATTACAAAAGGCCAGCCATGCAAGCCAGCTCAGAGTTCTCTACTTACAAGTGCTGTTTTACTGGTTATCAGCTTTAGTGGAAGTTATACATTGGAACTAATTGCTGTGCAGTTTGCCTGACTAGAGATGTGTGTGACTACTGTTGCATATGATCAGGCACACTGTCAATCATACACATGCAATCATTTCTTGTCTGTCATCTTTCTACTGCAGTGCTGAGTCACACAAACACTTCCCATTGCCCTCCTCCTTTATTGACAGCAGCAAGAGGACTGCTCATGTGACCACCATTAACACTGTGGAAGTTTTCCCATCAACACGCCACGAAATGTTGTCAAAGCTCGCCAGCTTCAAGTGTCTGCTGACAGAGTGCTTCGAGGAGAAAATAATTAGGAACGGAGCTTCACTCATACATGCCTCACAGCTTCTACTGTATGTAATTAGTAGGATGGTGGACAGCGGAGTGGTGTTGCCACCCGGATGCACAGGATGTGATGCTGTCAGATCGATACCAGAGCTATTACATTTAGGGGTTAAAGTCATTGCTGAACACTTCTGCTATCTTGAAAGATAAATGGAGAAGAGGTTTTAGGAGGTGGTAGCTTCTTGTCTTCAAAGAACAACTGAACTGGAAACTCTTAAATTATGCATGTCACTGTATAGTCCTACAAACCCCATAATAACCATTTTAATGGGGATTGTAGAGGTATTCATTTGCAGTAAAGGTGAAGATTCATAGTTATTCCGTCATAATAAACGTGTTTATATTTTATGAGAACAGACATAGGCTACTTTGCAGAAAACAATTTGCACAGGTGCTGCAAACCATGACAAAGTTTGGTGGTGCAGAAATACTGAGGAGTGAAATGTCCTAAAGCTGACTGATTTGAATTTGCCTCTTGATGCAGAAAGGTGAAATGACATCCCACTTAGATGTTTTCAGTACTTTAAAACACAGCACACCATTTCCAGAAAGTACTGATGCCATTAGTTCCTACATTCATATTCCAAATGCCTCACAGCCGGGCAATTACTGCTAAGCTTGACAAGAAGCAAGAGGAGAGGGGAAGCAGTAACTGCTGCTCACAGATTTATTTGCCAAAAGATGAGCTTTGTGCTCAATGATTAAAAAAAAAAAAAAAAAAAAAAAAGGCAGGACTCATCCGATCTCTATCTACTCTGTGAGACTCCGTCTGAAGCGCCAGCCTGGTGCGGGACTATCCAGTACAGGTGATATGGAGATCAAATAGCCTGCCAGCCAGCCAAGGCGACCTGTGGCAGTCCGCGCCACCCCCAGCCGCCTCTTGAAAGGAGACACAATCCCGATAAATGTATTCCTGTCAACATTGCTGCGATGCCTTTTTAATACAGCCCCCGGAGGATTCATGGAAACAACAGCCTGAGTCAAACTCCATTTCTCTGGGCTGAAAGAGAGATGTGACAAGAGCCTCATGCAGGTCAGGGACAGTCAGGGGCTGTCTGGCAGCAAGCAACCATGGAGGACGGATAAAGGCTGTTAGATGACTTTTTGTTTTTTCAAACATGGCTGAGTAAACCCCAACCAGCCCGAACAGAGAGGAGCTGCACCTTTCAAGCTCAAACTCCATCAGTTATTACAGCTTGATTGTTGCAGAGAAAGAATAAACTGGGCCAGTGGTTTTCAGGAACAGGCCGGCACACGTGTGGAAAGAGCAATTTAAGGTGCAGTCACACTTCCAGCACAGCCGGTTTACTTTGGTCTGAGCCAGAGTGGAAAAGTTGTTGCATTCTAGGTTAGTGTGCAAATGTCATACACATAGCTGGGACAACCTGTAAAATCCTCCGTCTGAGTGCGGCCTGGGGAGTCTGTCATTGCACAAGCAGCTTCTTATTTAGACAGTTGGTTGAACATTCAAAAACAATTTAAATTCTATTTCATTTTGTCCTGCATGATTCTTACAGGAGTACCTGCATTTTGTCATTTCCTGTGGTTTATTAGGATTACGCTTAATGTGCAGACATTTGTGGCTGAAACACACTACAAACCATAAGTCTAAGTGTCAACCCTCATTGGCTCCAATTTTTAAAAAAACTGTCCTGACCCACAGCTTTGCCTTGTGAAGCTGAACAGCTTTGACTTGTGGTGCTGCTTCTGGGAAAAACTGTGTTGCATTGCAGCGATACGGCCAGTCAATCACAGCCTATTAAAACAAAAGACTGTGTCTGCTGGCAGATTTTCTCGCTTACGTCTAGTTATGGAAGCCCATTGTCACCAAGAAAAACACAGGAAAAGTGAGGCAGGATGAAAACAGAAATATTCATAGGAAGCCAATATTTTGACTTACATCAAAGTTAAAATGTAAGTAATTTGTTTTCTTTCTGTTTTTTTTTGTTTTTGTTTTTTCGTCATGCATAGCTTTTAATCATTTTTCTTTTCCTGGTGGAAATGGGCTTTCATCAAGTTGTATGTAGTCACACAGTAATTTCAGTTTCATGAGCTATTTTTTTTTTCTGCAACCAACGAAATACAATGAAGATGAGTGAAATTCTATTTGTAGTGCTCACAGCAATGAAATACATACATTTTAAAACCATCATCTTTACAGAAACAGCGTCCCTGTTACTTTGGATAATACGGAGCACCTAAAAAACTACCTGCTCTGGACAGGAAAATATCCAGTGTGCACCAAAATCTCATGGGGAAAAAATTTTAGCTCCTGTCCCTTTTGAGGTTCTGTAGGATAATCCACAAGGACTTTTTCTTCAGTAGAGACTAGTGAGGTCTGTGGATTATCTTGAATAACAGGGACACCAATACTGGAAAGAGAAGCTTTTATAAATGTAATGTTTCAACACTGTGAACACACCAAAAATAAAAATCACATTCACTTTCATTGTACTCTGGTGGGGTTAGAAATAGTACTCTGGTGGGGGTTTATCTCAAAACCTGGCTACCAACACCAAAACCAGAAAGTCATATCTTCAGGAGCCTCAGTTTCATTTGTTACCAAAAAATTCAAATTGTAGCAGTAAACTGAGTTTAAAGAACAAATCCACTTATTTGTGTTAGTAAATTAATGTCACTTGATTATGCCATTAATTTATTCCAGTTGCAACTGCTGTTGTTTGCCTATCTCCCGTAAAAATAGAGTAATTGGGTACTCTAGACCAAAGAATTATGTGTGAAAAATGTATACTGTTGCCTTGTACTGGCACAAGGCATTCATTCCAGTCCAGGCAACATCACTATCAAGACATAAAAACAGGAATCAATCATCAATCATCCTGACTGCCAGAGACAATTCGCTCTTCAAGCTAAAATAAGAGTGAAGTTACTCTTTAAATACACCGGATCACCTGAAACAACATTATGCTGGCTGTGAGTGCAGCCTTACTGCATGCGCCACATTCTGAGCTGCTGTCTCATCCTTTCAAATGATGGGATGCAGAACTGGAAAAAAAAAAAAAAAAAATCCTCATCCTTCAAGAAGCCTTGTGGAGGTCCTTCACCTATTGGATGATAATCGAATGTTCTCGACGTCATGCCCCTACATTACGGCAGCACAGCTTTCATGATGGGCCATCCATCGATTTTATGTCAGAGAGGAAACGATAAGAAATTGATTATGAAAGCCCCTTAGACCTTTTAAAGTTCAGCTAATTGTATGTGTTGCTGTATGGGGTTATAAGCTAGTTTACAGCGAGTGTTTGGCTGTAGTACGCGAAGCAAAAGGTTTGTTAAGTTTTGTGTGGGTTAATAGTGCAGCAGCCGGTCCAATGCTGGCAGAACATAAGGCGGCTTGCAACTGCTGGTTCTCTCCTCTATCCCTCTCTGCTCTCTGTCCTCATCTGGCCATGTTATGCCCTCAACATTTATCGACATCTGAAAGGTTACTTTTGAGCACTGAATATTGAGCCTTGCAGACGCAGTAAAAAGGCAGGAAGGAAGGAAGGATGGAAGTTAACCTGCAGGCGAGCATGACTTCCCGTCATATTTACTTGTCTGGGTGAGAACATCACGCCGCCTTATTGCTCACTTGCTCCCACATGGACTCAGACAATATATGCACACATACACTAGACTCTAGTGATTCAGAGTTCCTCCCTGATTACGGCTACAGAAAAACAGCCTTGATTTTCTACAATGGCATGTTTTTGTATCGTTCAATAATGAGTTTTTTTAATTGAATTAATTATTCAGTCAAAAGACAGTAATTGAATGGATTTGGTGGGCCCCTCATTGTCAAAAAAATGTTAAAAGTAAGATAATTTCATTAGGTCTTAATGGAAAGTTTCATTATGATTACTGTTGTTTCAGAGGTTTGAATTCTGTTGGAGATGCTTTTAGATTTTAGGCATAAAATGGTGCAATATTGGATTTGTTCCTGTTGATTTTTTTTTGTCCTTTTGATTTATTTATTTTTGTTTAACAGGGTAATTTTAATCTGTATTTTGTTGCTCTGTATTTATCAAACCAATTGGTTGTTTGCTCATCGTCTTTTCTTCTTGCTTTAATTTATTTTTATTAAATTTTTATTTTACATCTGTGTCATATTGGTGTTGTATTACATATTCATGATTATAGTGCAAATGAGCACAACATGAACTATTGTATACGGTACGTTTGAGAAATATCCTTATCAGCCCCTAAAAAAACATATTAGCCAACTTCTTACTTCCACAGACATAAATCCACACACACACACATACACACACACACACACACACACAATCCACAACTTTTGCATTAGGTGCTTTCTGGCGTGTTTGCTCTGTCTGACATCAAAGTGGACTGGAGGTGCAGCAGCAGAGTCAGTGGAGATTACAGTGGACTGCCGGGTTTGGTCTGCTGCCAGCGGGCTACTTTGGAACAGCCGAGCAGTGGCAGTTTACGGTTTCTTTATGGTAAATCACTGACAGTCCATATCAATAATCACATCTATTAGATTTCTGGGAAAATCTTCAGTGTAGCCCTTCATTTATTCTGTGCATGCACCTCCACTGCACACCTGAAGTCAACTATGAATTAAAATGGGGAAAAAAGGGAGAAATCCTCCATCACATACCGATCAGTTTGTGGTGTATTATAGACATTTAATTATCAGTGCAGGGCAGCTTATTTGAAAATGTAATCAATCACTCATTACCTATTATTTATCTGAACAGTGAGACATGGTTTAACAAGCAACCAGCCTAAGTTTTTGAGGTCTTTACCAACCATAAACAGCAGGAATCACAAGTCTCCTCTCTTGGTAGAGGCTTACTGCTTCCTCACACCTCCAGCCTTTGTGCCAAGCTAACGTTACTGAAACCCTCCATCAATCTTTCGGTTTGATAGCAAACAAGCCAACAAATTGTTGGAGTAACAGTGTTACTGGGTTTAGTGACTGTAATGTAATTACTAAATTTCCAATTGTAATCCTTAACACTACTTGTTGCTGAAAAAAGTAATCATATTACACAGGAAATGTTATATATCTGATCCAGTAAGACTGATGTTGTGACGTTCAGGTAAAAGTGACTCAGGTGTTTAAACTGCCATCACATTTAAGGTGTTTGTCTAAATGTATATGTCAGTGGTGTTCAATGCATTCTACGGGTTTAGTGATGAAGTATTTGAATTTTGTTTTTTGTGAACCAACTTACCTTCCATCTGCATGTTCTGGTTTTATTTTAGTTCAACCACTTGCACAATCCTGCTTTTGACTATTCATACCAGACTCTGATTCATGGAGAAACGCTTGGCATTGCCTGTTCGTACAAGAGCAACGAGTCCATACTACTAAACCAAGACCTTGTACTGTACAATCCCGGTTTTAAGAAAAAAATAAAATAAAAATCTGGCTTGTTGTGCTTTAAATTTTGCTCGAATTTCTAGATGATGGATTTATGGGATTTCTTTCCTTCACTCTGTCACATAATGAAAAGCTACATTTAGCCATCTCTGTGATAAGGAAGAGAGTCATTTATGCCTTTATGAGTAGCAGAGCTCATCTGTTTGGAGATGTTAATATTAATGTGCATCACATATTGCACATATCGCACAGCACTGCTCTACATATACATTTACATACATACGTGTTTGTTTTTTTTGGTGTAGTTCAGAGATATTAATGATTTCATATATAAAGCTAAAAGCACTAACCCAAAATAGTGAGGGAAAGAAAATCACCACATTGCAACAGAATGAATATGATAATTAAAGTTTGATTAAAAGGTCACACAGAACTTTGTAATCTCCACATTGTACTTGAGCTCAATCAGAAATTATACTTCCAAAGAGAGCCAAAGATAATTTTGGCTCAGCTGTGGGAGGTTTTGTGAATGTTACAACCAAAAAAGTTGAGAAGACGTTGCTGCTCACGACCTTCAGTCGTTTTTCTTTATCTTTTATCAAGCTGTTGCAGCTTTGACAGCTTTATTTCCTTTGTTTTGGAATCATAAACACACTTATGCACTGAGTTCTGAACACTCACTTTTTCTCTCAAAAAAATCCTTAATTGCTTACAGGAACGGGGCTGTCACAAGCTATGTTTCAGACTGCTAATGATTAGCTCAGTATAATCATGGTCTCCTGGGACCCTTTATGTTGCAAAGCAGGAATAATGCTTTACCAAATTGCTTATTAGGTATATGATTGGGTATTCAAACTGTAAATAAACATTTCTTCTCCATCCTTACAGCTAGAAAACAATATTTTACCATTTTGTATGAATACATATCAATTGAACTACTAACTTTTTCTACAAAGCCATCATGTTTAAGAAAGCTTTCACATTTGTCCTTCCTTTTTCCTGACATATTCTGCTGCTCACAAAGTCAAGGTATTTTCATATTTTTCAGGCCGTCTCCACAGGTGAAGGCTGTGAGGATAAATATAAACTAATTCTGTTTCAAGTTCAGGCTGGAAATCAGCAAAGAAATCTTCCTTATCTTACACTGAAAAAAACTTCAAGAAATGGGACAGGTTCCTCTGGAGTACAGCTATCTGTGTTGTAATCAACATCCCTCCAAAGCAAATATCCCACATCTCATTTCAGCAAATGATGTGCTGACAAATAATATACAGGCTACAAATGCATTTACATATAAATAAAACCCTAAACTCAGCTATGCCTGCACAGAAATGTTGTGTTATGAGTCAATAATTTAGACTAATGACTGCAATAATAGCAGTGTTACTGTAAAACCATGTAAGTGGGATATCATTTGCAAATGCCTAATGACTTTAGCATGTGTTCCCAACATCGCTGACAGACACCAGCATCAGTCTTGTGTATTTATTTTAACAGCTTACAGACTAATGTGCGACAGACAAGATGAGAGCTGGCTGCAGAAAGCACTCCTCATTTTTAAGCGTATTATTGATCCAACTTTGGAAAGCTTTATATGAGAAAAAAAAAAAGGCTTAATGTTGTGCTGTTATTTTTATCTTGTCAGAAAGCGTAGAAATGTGTCCTTGTTGACTCTCATATTCACACATCTCCGAAAGGCTCGATTAACAGTGAGTCACAGCTTCAAGTGTTTATCGCTTATACAGCCGCAGTTATTATTAATGATAGGGTTTTATCTTAAATCACCCCACATGACATTTTCTTGCTTAAATATCAGGTTACACATTGATAAGTGAGGTGCTAACGAGTTGTCTATAATATCATCGCCAAAGGGGGAGATAATAAAGACTTTCCCAACATCTAATGTTTTAAAAAAATTTCAGATGCCATGATGTACCATAAAATATTTATAAAATATAAACCACCCACGTTATTAAATCAGAAAATGTCTTGCTTTAAAACTCTCTTTTTACATTCATTTTATCAGTTGCCTAATAAAGCCTGTCAGGTTGAAACACATCAAAATGCGTCTATTCAACACTCATCATGGTTTAGAGTTGAAATGTGTAACTTGTTAACTCTATTTTAGTTAAAGCTGCTATAATCAATACACAATGAATTGTGTGTGTATAATGTGAAAGGGATGATTCGTAATGATGACGCCACACAGAATCATCACCCTACTCTGTAAGTCGTGCAAGTCGGACCTCAACCCGATTTTGACACAATTTTGTTGTTGCCGCAAAATTTTTTGTATTTTCCTACCTAGTTTGACATCTCCTATGATGCGTTCCTTGACATTGACTGATAGGATGACAGAGTGAGGTGACTGATCCCGGCATTAACTTTACTGAGCCTTTTAGCGCCTTTCAGCACATTGTTTTGGTTTGTTTAGATTCAGTCTCACGGCTCTCATCAACCCCATTTCCATCCAGATTAGGCAGCTCTTTTTATGGAAGAAGCACAGATAAAACCACTGCATCCTACCTGCCAAACCAAATGCAAGCAAATTAAGCAACTTGCTGGAGAACATAATGAAGCATTTAGTAGCTTAAACACTAAAGCTCAATCAGCTTCTTACCATGCATAATGAAACACGAACACCATTTCCTGCCAAAAGTTGGAACAGTTTTAGTTACTTCACAGATTTCTGTATTTTGTTTTTCCGATTAGAATTTAGCAATATTTGAATCAGACTCTGATGAAAGTTGATGAGTTGTTTAGTCACTAATCTTGGAGTATTTGAAGATGATTTAGAGGATTAAAACCTTATTTAGGAATAAACAGTTCAATGGGTCACTTCTCAAAGACTGCACTCAAAGAAAAAACTGGAGCAAACGATTCACTTTAGCGATTTATTAAGGTGCAAAGACTAACGTTTCAACAGGCACTGCGTCTTCATCAGAGTCAAACAGTAATGTCATAGATTGAAAAAGTGGTGATGGTTAATAACCTTACTAACCAATGACAGACTGTTCTGTGTATGGAGGAGGTTATTCAACTTTGACAGGGTGCTCGCAGGGTGTCCCGTTGGAGTGTACAGTATATGACCATCTTGACATTACATAGTGTAAGGAGAAACTGCCTTCACTGCATTGATACCAAACAATATTTGAAGCTCAGCCCTGTAAGTGAGAGTTCAAAGTATGTTTTTTCATCTAAGCAGGAGATAATATAGTGGTGTGAGACTCACAGTCCAGCGGGTTACTGCAAAGCTTTTCTGCTGCTCCTCTAATGAAACTGTAAACTGACCGCTGGGGATCGCCTGCCATGTCGATTGATTGCAAATTTTACCTCCCTTGCAACTGCAGACTAGAGTAGTTTGTCCCCACTGTGGATATGTGTAGGATTCGCTTCACTGTGAAGAAGAAATATTAACAAAAGCACAAGGCCTTTAGGAGTCACGTCAGGGGTGGGTGAGGTGCAACATTACAAATCTGAATGCACCTCCACTGCTTCCACTCCACACTCACAGCTGTGCCTTCAGTTCCTTTTCACTCTGCGAAAAGGTTAATGTGTTTTGCAAAAGCAGCCATGTGCTGGGATATTTTTCAAACTTTTTACAGTGAGTTAAACTGTCTGATGGCAAATCAGATGCTGATCTCCTCTGTGGACCATATGCTGCAACATATGTTTCACAGGCTTCTTGATAACACCAATACATTGTGTTTTGTTTGTTGCTGTCATCCAATCAGCTGGCCCTTTATTCTCAGAACATGAGAAATTGTCAGTGACAAGTGTGTTGCATAACTTGGAGCCAAATAATTCCTGCTACTGCCCTGGATCAGATTTATACATACAACCATTTTATTAGGAGTGGTGGGATAAAATTTTCCTCACAGAAACCAGAAAACTCAAGTCATAAACTGTTTTCTATAAAAAGAAGTCAGAAAGCCAGAAAATAGCTGCTAATTAAAATGAAGCAGTGATTTTATTCAAATCAATATCACATGATTACACACAAGTTGCTGTAATTACTGTATTAATCCTCAAAATGAACCTAGAGGTTAATTTTTCAGCAATAGAGTATCATGTGATTTTTTTTATACTACTGCTAATAAGATATGTGAGATTCAGTACCAAAACACTAACATTTTTGATCCCTCATTTTGGGAAACCATATTTTTGTTTAACAAAAGAAGCCCGAGTCAAAATGATACAGCTGCTCTAATCAATATTTCCATATTACTGTAACGATAGGTCCAATACACAACTATGTGTAATGTGAAAGGTGTATCATCAGAAGAAAAAAGCCCACAGAGACTTTTCACCCAACTCAGCAGTTATCCTTAGAGCGTTTTAACATCTTTCAGCTCATTGTTTTGGTTTTACGGTACTTTACTGTTTTGGTTTAAACTCCAAGCAGCATATGAAAACACTCTGGTAAATGCATTAAACCCACTAACATCAAACTACAGGCAGAGAAATTTAGGGACCAGCTGGTGAATATAGTTGAGAATATAGCAATTAAGTTAGATATTGGAATTAATTGGGTCTTAATTAATGCTAATATTGTTCTGTATCTGCTTAAGGTGTAAATAGGCAAAGGTTTTCAGACATTTGATAATACCGTTTGGTACTTGACAGTTTTCAATATTCAGTGGCATGAACATTGAGATTCAATACTTAGCCTTATTCAAAAGCTTAAAATGATCCAAATGTGCAGTTTTGTGGTTTGTAGCTCAATGTTTTATTTTTCATTTTTGAAATGTAAAGTTGAACTTACAGTTAAGAGCTATACCATCCTATGTTAACCCAACACACAGGCCTACACTGTATGGCTTCTAGTTGAATGTAATTTGAAATGGGACATGCACAGTTGCTAATATACAATTTTTCTAGTTAATGTTGGCGAATATGAGTGTAATCCATTAGCTGTTGCAGACATGGTAGAATTTTATATTGTGAAAAGAAATTTTGAACTGTATCTTGTCATTTACACACTCCAATCTTGAAATTTCTGACTTTGAATGGAACATAACAACCACCCACTACCAACAGCTAATATTTCCTCCACTGCGATGATCTCCCAACTATTCCTTTCATCAAGAGATGTCCTTTAATCCACTGGCTAACTTCACTATCAAACTGCTCCCTTCAAAGTGACATACTAGCACCTGTATCAGATGGATTTTTTTGGAAGGAAGATGCTGCTTCAGGAAATCATTTGTTTCCTTTTTGCAATCCACCCCTCCGTGGGACCTTCACATGCCCAGCAAAGGCAATCGTTAAGAGCTTCTTTTTTCTGCTGCCATTAAGGTCTAATATATCAGTTGTGCAGTCAATTGTACTTGACAGGCAGCTTCTTGAACTTGAACTGGGTCATCTGGTGACAGATAACATGGCCTGTTTGTTCAATTTCCTCCTCTGCAATGGCATCGCTCTGAAGTGAGTTATTATAAATCACTGTGGATGCGTTAATCATGTATCTTGTCAGTGCCTGGGAGAGAGTGGCGCAGTGCTATTGTGTGAGTGTGAAAGAGAGAGAGTGAGACGGTACAGTATGCGAAAGGGAAAAATGAGAGAGGACAAATCGAACAGGTAACAACTTGAGCATGTGTGGAATTTATGTCACTTTATGTGTGAATGAGTATGTGTGTGTTTGTGTGTGGGGGGTGCACATTTCTATAGGCGAATGTGTGTATTCACAGTCCTGAGTAGATTTATGCTGTGTATTTACATCTGGGGGGATGTGAACTTGTGCATGTGATGGTGTTTATGGGTGCCTATGTGTGAATTTTTATGCATCTTTGGTGGATGAAACCACACAGCCCAGGTCACCCCAGGGGCTCTTGGAAGGATCCGGTGTATGAGCTTTAATGTGACACAGAGATAATGAAGATCTAACCCCCTGCTCGCCCCAGAGAGGTTATCGTCTGAAGTGGACAGCAGATACTGGAGGAGGATGGCAGATTACTTGGCAACGCTGTCCTCATTCGTCAGCCACACTGCAGGGGACAACTTCTTCCCCTCTAATATTACAAGCAATATCATAGAGGGAATGTGTGCTGCTTTTATCTAAAAGTAATAATCAGTGGCATTTTCATATCAATAAATTTGCTTTACTGCTCTCTATGACTAGTTGTAACACAGTGACGCAGACTGTATTTCAGAGCTTTTTGTTTGTGCTGTTTTGTTGTGAAGGATCAGCTTCTCAGAATGTCGAATCAGGTTCTCAGTGATCAAAATCAGTCAAAAACATAAACTGACCACTCCATCCCTGCGTTAAGTGGGCAATCAGACTGAAATCAGCCCAAACACATTTTACAACTCTGAGTTATCACATCAGCATCTTTCATCTTTCATCATGACAATCGCGAGTTAAAGTAACTAATTGCTTTTTCACGCATGGCTTAAGTCGGTATGAATGTAGTCTGTCTAACGGTTCCCAGACTTTATGTTTGCTAGAATCAGAGCACTCTTGTTTGTCTGCCAAATGAATCAGATTGATAGACCTTTACCATAGCAAAACAGACTCCGTGACTTCTCATGTTCCAGAAAGTTGTGGAAAAGCAGGCAAGTTTCAGGTTCCTGATGTTTGATACAGTCACAGCTCAAGGTGAGGCAGTTGTACGGCCAGCTTCTGTCTGGCTACCAGCTCTTGAGCTACAGAGCTGTAATGTAAAATTTAGAATAATGAATAACTAATTGCAACATGCATATTGTTTTTTTTCTTCTTAGGTACATAGTATCTAGATATTCACAAGATGTACCATTGCCTTCCTTAATGAACCTGACGAGATGCCATGTGTAGCTGTGTTTAGCTTGCACATCAGTTGTTGTTGTTTTTTAGATTTTATTCTTCAACAGGAAAGTAGCAAAATCTCAATCTCAAAAGCTTTTTTTTTTTTTTTTTTTTTTTTTACAAATTCATAAACAGATGGCCTCAGGTTACCCAGTAGAATTTTGCAGTGGAGAATGGATGTGCCTTAAAAGCATGTCTGACCTTGGTTCATTCACTAGCCCATTTGAAAACCGAAAACATTCACAAAAACTTTTCTAAATTGATATTTAAGTTTCAGCATGTGCTTTCCTGCTGGTCTTTATAGAAAGTTGTATGATTGTAGGTAGATGATATGTTAATTAGCAAAATATTAAAATTTTATTACTCACCTTTAAATGGCATTAAACAGCCTTGTTCCTAGTTATACATTTGCTTTATTGACCTGGTATGTGCTCCCTCAACCCTTAATATCTGCAGATGGAGCCCTGTGACAAAGGGTGATCGGGTTTTTGCTGTTAGAGCCCCCACACTCAGACACACTAAGTCTCTCACTAAAACTTTTCTTAAAATGTTTTTCTCTGTGAAAGCTTTTGGAAATGTTTGATTTTTTTTACTGATTTTACACCTATTAATTGATCTCATTCTCTTTTTCGTTTTTACTTCTGTGCATTTTATTGTTTTATTGTTACCGTTATAGTGCTGTTTGTATTGTTACTCTGTGCTTCTGTCTTTACCTCTGTGCTCCTCTTTGCCTTATTTTTTTATCTGCTTTGTTTGGTTTTATTTTCTTTTGTAAAGCACTTTGTAAGATTGTTAAGAAAAGTGCTATATAAATAAAATATATAATAAAATAATAAAATAATCATAATTATAATTATTATAATTATTATCTAATGTGAGAGAAGGTTCATGTCTGCTAATGTTTCATGTTGGGATCTACAAACACTGGATTATCTACATTGATAGATAGTATGAGGTGATGAAAAGTAGATGTTCAGCAGACTATTAAATGTCTAGTTTCTGCATTTTAGCAAAAGTACAGCTTGTGCACACTGAAATCTAACAAAATTGTCTGGATAGTGTATAAAAGGATTCAGGGCACGTTGCCAAAACTGTTTTAGCATCAGTGTTAACAAGATTCAAGTAGAAAAGTAACTCAACAATTAATAGGAAATAAATTATATTATACTTCACGTAACAGATCTACTCAAATCATAAACAATGAAATGGTTGCTGATCAGAGTAAAATTAACCACGCAGTCCTCATTTTATGAGGCCAACTAGAAAGTTTCTCATTTTTTCATAGAGGGAAACAGCCCAACTGATTGTGCGAGCAAAAATTGAAAAAAATCAAAGAGGCCAACCAAAACACCAGCTACAAAAACCAAAGTGAATTAGGATAAAAAAAAATACAACATATGAACACAAAGCTGGCTGCTCAGGAAATCAAACCAGCCCTCATTTCTTCCCATTAGCTTCTCATATTCCTGTGAAAGAGTTACCTGTACATCACAGTGCTTGCAGCAGGCTGAGAACAAGTGAGACGCCAATTTGTCTTGACATGTTAAGTTGTGACTCGATCAGATTACGAAACACAGCATCATTAATGGAAGAGCTGAGCGTTTGTCTTTCTACACTGAAGGCAGTACCAGATTTAGTTACCAACAGAAGCCTGTGACCTTGCCAGTGTTCATCATAAAGCAAATCATTGCAAGATTTCAGTCAAACATCAGCTGACAATTTACAGAGTAATCACCCAGTCTTACCCTCCATATGCTTCATGTCAAGGTGTTTTTTTTTAAATGTTAAAACCCATAGACTTCATGGGTTTCAATAGCACTTTCAGGAATAATCACTTCTTTCAGATAACTTGCACACATACACAAAACTTGTTTTCTTACTTACTGTAGTTCCATTACATTGATTAATTCACATTAATGTGCCTTAACTTTAACCATAACCACTACATGCTTTACCCCAAGCCTTACTCTCACCTTAACCTTTGCCATGACCCCATTTACACCTGGTATAAACATACAATGTGTATCTGGATTCTGGATGTTATCTGAATAAATCTGATCCGAATCTGATCTGAAATCTGATCACAAGCCTGCATTTACACCTGATATTAATAAGTATTCTCATTATCTTGAGTCCGCTAGATGCTAGCAGACTTGTCAAAAGGTCAAGCCAAGCAATTCAAGATTTAAGATTCAAAAACTTTAATGTCCCTGAGGGGCAATTTCCTTTACAGACAGTAGTCCAACACAATACATCATACACAACACAGTACAAGATCCATATCTGATATACTCCTACACTGTCACCATGAATCATGGGAAAAAGAAAGACAGACGCAATGACATCCAGGGTTATAGTTTGTTTAAAAAAACAATAGCAGATGGAACAAAGGACAATCTGTATATATTAGTGCTACCTTTGGGGAGATTAAACCTCCACCCTGATGGAAGCATCTGGAACTCAACATGTAAAGGATGTTGAGGGTCCAAAACAATAGTCTGTGCCTTTGAGATGAACCTCACTTCATACAGGTTCTGAAGGTCATTGAGGGTAGCACCAGTAATCTTACAGCACAGCTTGACAATTTTTTCCAGTTCATTATTCAGGATATTCTCGAGGGGACGATATGACATGCAGGGTGAGGGTCACGTGACAGACGGAGACAACTGAAGGCATTCATGGGATATTCTTTGGTAACTATAGTGGCCTGTTTGCCATGTTCCAAGTTCCTAGGCCACTTAATCTGCAAAGTGTCTTAGTTTTGACCCGTGTTCCACTGAAATAAATCCATGTTTCATGAAAACCCAATGTACTCACAAGTCCATACAAGGCAGGGAAAATGTTAAATGAAAATGTATTTGAAGTTACATAAAGCCTTGTCCATTACCTATTTACTTGATGTTGTAGGCTATTCCAAACTGTAACACCCAGATTACTACCCACTAGTGGCAAAGTGGCTCTTACTTGTTACCTTGTTGAAGAGGCTAATGTTTCTTATAAAGGTACCCATGGCACAAGCTAAACTGTGCAAGTGGACAGGCAGAGTTAGGTGACCTTTTATGTTGGGTGGATATTTTGACACTCTAGAGACGTGGCTCTAGGGATGGAAATGTTGACCACCCCTTTAGTCCAGAGGGAAATATAGCAACAAATATTGGACAGATTGCCATGAAATTTCAGGGGGAAAATCCATGACTTACCTGATGAAATCATCAGGTCAAAATTTTAATTTGCCCAGTGCTTTGATTTATGACTAGAATCTAGCTTAGCTGTGTGCTAAGTGCTAGTTAGCAAATGTTAGCACCCTTAACTAAGAAAGTAAACATGCCTTCTAAAAACAGCATGTTAGCATTGACATTGTCAGCATGCTGATGTTAGCATTTCTCACAAAATACCTAGTATAACCTCACAGAACCACTAAAATGCCTGTAGACTTAGTCTAGACTAGCTGGCTAGGATTCAATCACAATGTGACAGATTCCAAGTGCATTTACACTGTGCATGAAAAGGCATGTTTTTCTTATCCAGATGAGAAATCCATATACATATTGCATGTAAATACCAAGTGTAAATGGGGTCCAAGTCCCAACCCTGACATTTAATGATTTACCTTGTGGGAACTTTTTGTCCCCAAATGGTGGGTGAATTCCCACAATTTGACAAGTGTAAATACATGCACACAAACATTTGCCTCTCACGCCCTTTCACTAAACTCCAGTAATACTCTGCAGATTGAGCTGATGAATGAGCTTTTCTTTAAAAATTTACTTGGATAAATAAAGGCAGAATTACAAATTCAATTTAACATATTTTTGTCCTTCTATTCTTTATTGCCGGTCGGGTTGACAGATCCCACCTGGCTAATATATGTATTTAGTGCGTTATTGCCAGCTGTCCCTCTACGTCAGTCATTCAGCCACCCTGTGATAGTGCTGCCCCCAGTGCCCTGTTCCAGTTGTGAGGAAATCTGTCGCCTGAAGTTCGTCAAGGGCATCACTGCAGCCTGCCACACAGCTCACATCAATGCACCGTTGCTTTATAAATGCAGAGGAAGACTAAGAGCTGCAGTTCTGCAAGAACACTGCGAAATAATGCAAAAACAACACAAGTACAGGAATGAAGTATTTTTCATGATGAGGTAAAATTTTATTACAAACTGAACAAAACTAATTACAATGATTATATGAATATGTCACCTTGTTTATCTGATTGCTTTTCAGGCCCGTCAGTAAAATCAATTTTCATGGTTTAAATTGAATCCCTTAATTAAGAGAGGTTCTTTCCGTGTTTCAGAAGCCATTACATTGCATTGATTGATGTCTGGTTTAGCGATCAGCGCAGGGAAACAGTAGCGAGGCAGCTAATACTGCATGAAAAATGTAGACTGGAGCAGCCAAAGCGAAACGCGAAATGAAGTTCTGCCAGGGGTAATGTTATTAAATGATGTCTCTGTGGATGTGTGTGTGTATGCCTCCACCTGTGTGTGCTTGTGTGTGTGCATACTCCCAGTGTCTGACATGTTCAGTTATGATCTTGGCATTGCATCTGGTACGTTTACTGTACAATATTATTTCATGAACACCAGAAACCCTGCTGGAAATGAAAGCTGCAAGAGCATTGTGTCAAATTAAACGTCACTAAGAGGTGCTGCCATACTGCTGCATCCTGTCTTAACTAACTGAAAAGCTCTAGGTTAATCCTGATTGTCCAGATTTATAATAGACACTGACTGGAAATCTACACAGAGGAAGTGATGGTTCAAACCAAATCACCATTGAGTTTGAAGCACCCGTCACATCACTTACACAAATGGAAACCAAAGGAAACAATTTGAACTTTAAAAGAGAAGAAGCTGACACTTAGTCTCTTCTTGACTCCATGAATGAGTGTTTTGAATATCCATAGATTTCTTGCTACTTTCTTGCTGGTAGCTTAGCTCACTAACTGGCTAATGGCTGCTACCTCGCTGGTTTGGAACAGTTGTGCACAATTACATTTATTTGCATATTTTTTCCCACACAGTTGTTGTATGTGGATTGACAACGCAATTGCACTTACACTTGTGTTTAATGTGGTCACAATGTGTCCCTGACGACCTCTGGAGGTGGTTTCAGCCGATTGGATCACAATCCATCCTCAGTGGTGGGATGCAAGGTGTAAACGGGGTCTAAGTTCAGTCTCACAGAGCCACAAGCTCTTGTTACATACACATCTTTCGAGAGCTAAGGATTATTCCAAATAACATTACACACAAGTACATGTCTCTATTCTTAAAGAAGAAATCCAGCTCTGTAGCATTCACTCACATGAAAAAGCATGAAAAAGAATACATAAAATTTGATTTGTTAGTAAGGTAAAGTAATCCATCAGATCAGACTTACAGAACTGTGGACGCATGTTAAGTTTGTCCAGACACAAATCTTGAATGTACAACACCAGCATAACATTAGCATGAATCAGCTCTGAAAGATAATTTATTGCACAGCTGCACATCAGCAGTTGTGTGTTGGAAATGGAGGAGTGGCTTCTAAATTATTCATGAGATATAATAAGAGGATAGTTGCTATACAGAGTGTTTGTCCATGAGAATAGGACTTGGGGAAGATAAAGCTGAGAAGAGGGAATCTATTGTACAAAGTGAACATCATTCAGTGAGATGAAAATTGGCAGTTAAAGAGTAAGGAAAGCGCATTTCCATGTTACACACAGAGCTAAAGCCTTTCAGAAATGAGAAAGATTTTTGTGGAATAGCAAGACCCCAGCTTTGACTTGCTTCAGGGAACCTGTTTGTAGTGTAATGTTATTCTGGCCCGTGGACACGTAAGAGTTCTGCCACAACAAAAGGAGACTCATTCGAGGGGAGGAGAGAGACAGCTTTCAAACAGCATATATTAAATGTCTTCTTTTGCTGCCTTCACCTTCTGTGTTGCCTGTCTTTTGAGTTTGTCTAACGTCCGTGGGCTACGGCACTAACAAGGCTCCTTGCTATGGTCTCTGGTCACACAGTATTTGCCTCACTGTCACTGCAGCTATGCGGTCAGCACACGGTGTAAATACAACTGTTACAATAGCAGCACATTGCAACTTCCTGCCTGAACTTTAATCTATTGAGTCACACTTGTTCAGCAAAGTACAGCAGAAAGTTTGGAATACAAACAGACTTGGAAAACAAGTTTGTTTGAATGGTTGTACAACCTGTAAAGCAATGGTCACGTGGCAGACAGAAACAACCGAAGGCATCAGTGGGCTACTTTTCAGGATCCTCGCTAGCTTGTCTACTTACTGTGAGAAGATAATCAGTGAAGATGACCCAACATTTTTGAAAAAAGTATAAAACTCTACAGAAAAGGTAAAAACATGTCTAAGCTTGTTCCTGTCAGGGGTTTTTTTTTTTCTTTCATCTCTATTTTAACAAAGCATTACATCCTGTGCCATTGAAGTACAAACACAATAAAGATAGTTTTCAATAATCAGTTCCTACTGAAATGTATCCATTGTAAAAAAAAAAACAACTTTTTTTTAAATAAAAAACACCATTGTGACTGGCAAGACCAGTTGTGGTTAGCTGGTAGTAAACATGTTAGCACACTAGCTTGACTACACTTACTGGTCCTGTGACCCTCATCTTACAGGTTATGGTCCTTTGAGAGTCTACCCTCTGAAACGGGATATATTTATGTATATGTCCTGGAGTGGAGGATGTGTATGAATATATATAATTATTATATATAAATCAAAAAAGATTTTGACATATATTTGGTATATAGCAATTTATAACAGAATAACAAAGGAATAAAGGAGATTTTTATTTTGCTGGGACTATAAACGTAAATCATTTTTAAAAAGCAGAAATATATTCAGTTGCATCATTCCTTAAAATGCTGTGGAATTCTTTGACAGATCATTAGTATCAGACTTTACTGGAATGTTTCAAATCTGTTGCCCCCTTCACGTTATAGTGGGATATATTATGTTATTATACTTTGTTATTTTGTGTTGTTATTGTAACAAATTCTGTTATGTTTTTTCTTTGGAAATAAAAACAATTGATAACAAAAAAAATGCTGTGGAATTCTAAACTTTCAGACAATAAAGGAGCCTCCTTTAGGCAAATGCTTTTTTAAAACTGATAGGAAAGAACAATGCACTAATTGGCATAATATTTTACCCTTCAAATTAGCAGTTGTACTACCAGGTATCACCTTTGCTGTCTGTATTACTATCAACTTTCTGTGCTATTTTAAAATAAATTTTGAGCACTATCTTTACGCCCTGACTTGTGATCTTACACACTTCCTACTGGTGCAAAAGACTGCAGGTGACAACAAAGTTTTAAGTTTTCCCATCTGCACCAAACCCCACCGTTGGCCTCTCTGAGTGGAGCAGAGTGTGAGCCGGTCTGCAAGAAGGCCATGTTACCATCAAGCGAGCTAATGGGTGAGGAAGAGCCCATCAGATCCATAAAAGGTAAAGAGGTTCAAGGAAAGAGTTGGTCCTCTTCCTAGGGAGTAATCTTGAGGAGGGAAAGTCACTGATGCTACCTGACCTCGAGAAGCAGCACTGCGCTTGCCCACTCTGGTATTAGGAGCCCTGTCGCTACAGGAGCTGGAAGATTCAGTGCAGCACCAGAGAGAGCGCTCTGTCTGTGAGGTAATTTGGGGAACACACTGAAAGTGATTAATTTCTATGTTCTATTGTTCTTTATATAATGAGCAGAGAGGTGCTCATTACAGTGAAATGGCTTCTACTCCTGCCAATTAGGGGTTGATGATTTGCAAAGAGATATGCTGAAATTGCAAATCCAATTCTCTTTGAGACGGGAAGTGGATTGATAGTACTGCCCTACTTATTGTAGTGAGTCCATTCATATTGGACAATTCCACACCTCACGGTTAATATCCGATGTCAACATTCAGTACCAATGAAGAAAGTAGTGTCCCCTTTATGTAGCGCTGCGATATCACTCACAAAGAAAGAATATTTAAAACGTTGGCACTGAATGCTAGAAAATGTTGCCATTGAACATAATCCAGGGTTTGCAGACTCCTCCAATATTAACATAGTTTGCTAGGGATGGGATTGGGCTATGCTGATAACGGCCATGTCTACTGGTCGTGCCCACAGGAAATAGTAAAAATCTGAAAAAGTAGCATAATGATAGAAAAGCCTAATTATGGCAAATGGGATAATTTTGGATGCAGACTGTGTGTGTGTGTGTGTGTGTGTGTGTGTGTGTGTGTGTAATATAACCTATTCATTGAACCTTCATTGAAGCTTGAAATAATTACATGCAGCGAGAAGTTCAGTGTGAAATTTCCAGTTTGGTGTAATAGCTTCAATATGCTTCAAACAAAGTGCTTTTCAGATCACGTAGCAGCACCTGAAACCCCTTCCCCTCACCTCTTTCCAGTGCTGCATCCAACAATTTTTGTGGCTTTCAAATACTGACAATCTGACAACGCAGCAACTGGTGAGGCATGCAGAGGTGAAAAAAAAGCAGCAAGATTTGAACTTTTCTCTCAAACTCTCTTTTTTCATTCCTTACACAACCACTTCTGTCATTACCCATGTACAACTGAGTTCAACACCATAAATGCCTCTGAGGGGGAGAATTTTCGAAAGTGTGCGCCATTTATCCCCATTTGTACAAATCATTGTATCAAGACTACAAAGGCACAAAAAGACACAGAGCTCTTGGAGAGAGCAATGGGATGTGGCTGTTCAAAACAGGTATAACTTATGCCTTTAAACATGCTCGGATGACAAGTCGTACAACCTAGTTTGTTTCAAGCATACAAAACCTTTGATATTACTGCGTACATTCAGACCTGCAGAACTCCCTGCAATTGACTGAAGCCTAAAGGATTGTTAAATAAGAAGAACTACAAGTATACAACTGCCCTCCACAACTAACAAAAAAGGCGTGTGATGAATTACAACCTCAAAGGTCTATTAGTATCTGGTGCAGTTTCACTTCCTAGAGGGAGAAAAAAAAAAGTGTTGTGCTTGTTCATCCACAGTCTGAGTGGGTGCCCAGACAGGTGACCTTTTTACCTCACGTCACGGCATGAAAGATGCAACCTGCTGCTGTATGAATTCTGGGTAACCTTGCCCCGTAGGCAGGACATAGCTGCCTGCAGTGTGATAGGTCAGGAGGCAGCCTGCTCGTCAGAAAACCGACTGTGATTAAAGCTTCTTCTGTCCTGTTTAAATCTGCGAGCAGCTTTAACTGTGTTTCAAGACGCGTGGGAACAGTCGGAAAAATCATCCCGAATTCATGCAAAGAGTGTACGGTCAGGAATCACTATATGATGATGTGAACTGACATTAAGTGAAGCTGGATGGGTTTTAGCAAGCTGAGAGGTGGAAAGAAGCAATATGGAGAGGGACGGAGACGTGCTGGCACTTGAGCCTGAAGTGAACTCTTCCTGTGGATTCAAACTTCCCGTAGTGACACAAAGTGCTTCAAACAAGAAGGTAATCCAGGCACTCCAAATATAAGAAAATGGAACAGTGAGGAAGGAAATATTAAAAAGCCTTTATTCTAGTGGCTAAATCATTAAAGAACCAACATGTTTCAACCACTGTAGGTCTTCATCAGGGCCCGTAGTGACACTCCTGCAGCTTGGAATTCAGCTCAGACCTGTACATGCTTCAGTCTTTAGTGTTTGTATATCTACTCCCGATTAATATCTTGAATATTTAAAAGGTAATTCACAAGCATTCTGAGACAAGTTTCTGGTGGATGTTGAGAGTATTGTCTTTTTATGGTTACATAAAACAGTTGAGTAATAAATTATAGCAGAAACAGACATTGCAAGGTGCTTTTGTGGGGCTGCTGATGAGATAGAGACAAGTATGTGAGGCGTCAGAGAAACTGCTGTGACTTGCAGCATATTAGTTTGGATGTCAGCAGTTTTGATTGTAATTAAACACTAAAACTGGTGCCCTACTTTTGCCCAACTTTGGCAGACGAGCAAATAATCTCAGTACCGCTGTGTTGAAGGACATGATTAATGACATTGCCGTGTGAAACAGAGACAAAAGTCTGTGTCATCTATTGTTTGGTTTGTTGATTTTTTTTTCTGTCCCCTCTTCTGTGTGTTGGGCGGGGTTTTTTGCTTTTTTTTTTCTAACATCCTCCGTCTCCACTGTGATTTATTTCCCAGTTGTGAGTGTCTTTCGGAGGATGCACTAAAATTTATTTCAGGGATGGGATTTTAGAAAAGGCAGAGCAATGACGCAGCAGCCAGTCAACCTCTGTGGTCTGATAGTGAAATACTGGTGTGGAAAAATAGACATTGCATGGATATTTATTATTACTTTATCTGGTTCTTTTTTCCCCCCATTTGCTTTTTGACATATTTACCCTTCCCTTCTCCCCAGCCATTATTATATTAATTACATTAATATTATTGACAATTTGCACTTAATCTACTTACCAGGCTAAATAAAGGTTGAATAAAATAAAAAAAAAAATCCACTGTGATGCAGTGTCAGTATGTTTGCAATTGAATTTTCACCACCAAATCTGGTAGTGAAAAGTGTTCCATTTTTTCAATGGTTTGATGTCAGCAGATACTGTAGCTTTATGCTTAACGGTGTGTTCATGCTGTCCTTGTTGTTTCTGGTCTTATTTGCTATGCTGTTTGCTCTCTTCAGTTCCTGGTATGTGTCCCGCCAGCTTCTGCCTGTCCTACTTTACTGTCTACTTCAATATTATGGTTGTGTTATTATATTGTCAGCGACTCATCTTTTCTTGTCTCTCTGATTTTTTTTTCATTTTTGAGGCATTTCGCATGATGCCATGTCATTATTGCAAATAATATTTTAAGATTAAGTTTACAAAATAGTGTTTTTCAGGACATTTCCAACAAGTTATGGTGATTTCATTGCTTTTAATTGTGAAGAGGCTGCTGCCACTTTCTTCCATTTTTATTGAGATACAAGGTAACAAAAAGAAAACTTTGAAGTCCCCCTCCAGTCAAAAGTTTGTTTTGCTTTTTGTAACATCATTTCTATGTTTTACCTTAAAAGGTGCAATATGTAAGAATTATGTAAGAATTTCAGTTTAAAATATTCAAAAATTAACTAAAATTATCAACAGAATGTGAACAGATAAAATCAGATCTTCCCCAACTTTTGCCCATAACAGCTTGTGGACTGATTTCTATGTAAAGGACTCGGGTGCAACACTAGCTACCATTAGCTTAGAAATGGAGTCTGCTAACATCAATAAACAACCGGCACCCACCACAACACAGAGTCCAACACAAAGTCCACCTGAGCCCAAAAAACACAAATGTTTTATCTAATGAAGCCCATCTGGCCAAACGGCAATGTGACCGTTGTCGAGGGAAAACTAGGGTCAACAAGGGCAGGGCGTTCGATTCATTGAGGGACCCTCATTTGGTTTGGGGGATCAAAGCCGAGCCTGAGCTTGCTCTCTTCCCACTGGACAGGTAAGCTAAAATTACTGCAAAGTATGTGAAATATATTTTGATATTATGGTTTTAGTTGGCTAATGTTAGTGCTCTGCTCACTCACACTGACAGAGTGTGAGTGCAAGCAACAGGATGCTGACTGCAGGTCACTTAATGGCCACTGGTGTCACTAATGAGAAGGAATTTCTGATTCTTACATACTGCACCTTTAACTATGCCAGAGTTTGAAACTAGAAGCCTGCTTTCACATTGATCTGCTGAAGGGGGAAATTTCTCTGTGCTCACCTTAAAAAAATCTGAGGTTAAGACGTGTACTTACAAGCATGATTTTGTGACATCACAACTTATTTGGAAGCCACTCATGGTCCAGTATACATTTTTAGTATATAAGAAGATAATATATGTCTTAAAACATGTCTAGAGGGGATCTTTGAAGATTATGTTGATAAAATAAGCTCATTCATTCATGTATTAATTTCCAGTGGTAGTAGGATGCTAAAATGTTATTAACTAAAGTGAAAGTAAAACAGCTGTGGTACATAATAAAGTTGCGTGCAAAACATCTTTTATTATGTGCTGAAAACATGAAACATGAGAAACCTTTCATCTGGCAGAAAAAAAAATGAAAGGAACTTTGCTTGTTTCTGCATAATTACTAGAGATCAAACTCATTTGTAATCTTAATTTCTCAACAACACAAGCAGCCAATGATTTCCAAAAAAAAAAAAAAAAAAAGTACAAGACTCTGATGTACAGTCAGCTTGTTAGCTATTAAACAAACGCCATCATTTCCTTGTGAAGTAGAAAAACAACACACTGAGGACAACACAAGGACACGCTGCCAGGGAAAGACATTCTCAGAGATATAATAATGGTGTTAAACCGGTAGAAGCTGCTTGCCGATGGCCTTGTTTGTTTGTTGTTTTGTGACGGTGTCTAAATTGAATGTGGAAAAGATTTATTGACGCAGAATTTCATCAGGAACTTTGGACAGCTGACTCTTAAAAAATGATATCAGATCAGCTTGATAAAGATTATAATCAATGATTGTAAGAGCTGCTCCAGACAGCTCTACACAGCCTGATGATGACTGATTCAAAAGAGTTTATTTACTTGTTTTTGAGTTTTTACGCTCAAGGCTTATTTCATAGATTGACAGTCCTAAATAAATTCACAGAAAAATTCACCCTCAGCACTGACAGAGTCCACAAATTTGGTCTCCCACTCACTGTCAATAAAGCCAGAGAAAGTCTGTGTGTGATGACAGCACATTTTGGAGTCTCTTCATCTAAACTCAACTGTCCAAAATCAAAAGGTGAATCCTCCTTCAGGGTGGACTTGCACTTTGAAAAATCACTGCTGTTGCTGTACAACAGAGACATTTCAAACCTTGTAGGGCTTCAGAACAAACTGAACATCATCAAATTTAGAATTTAACATTTTATAATTTTCTTGTCCTAAATAATAGAGATTACAAAATGTGACAATAGTCTGTAAAGTTGAAGACAAAAGAAACTAAGCCGTCCTTTCTATCTCACACAAAGCAAAATCACCTCAATAAAACTTGCTCTCTCCTCCTTTGAAGGCAGTCTCAGCCTCTCTATAAATAACTTCCCAGTGGTATTACTGCAGAGAAAACCGAGCTAAGAGTGCCCTCTATGTGCAGGCTTAAGCTTTGTGCCTGCAAATGTGGCATAAAGTCATGCAAAAAAGGCTCAGATGTACACTGAATGTACAGAATCAGGCATGTCTTACACATACTGAGCTGCTTTTGCTTTTGAGCAGGGTGAATTGGCTCAAAACCTTTTTTTTTTTTTTTTTTTTCTTAAAACCCATGTCCTCTTATGTGATCAGTAAAACACTTTCTCTTCTACCTACCTCTGCATTTTTCCAATATTAAGAGCAACTAAGGTAAAAGTCAGGGAATAAAGCTTAACGTTCCCGGTGCCCTCTCTAAGTGCAGTGTCATCAGAAGTTAAGTGGGAAGGCAGGCCAGATCAAAGCAGTAAAACAGATCTTCACTGTCTCAGTTTATCTCTGCAAAAGCCTGAGAAACCCTGTCACAACCTCAGATGCTCAAAAAACAAAAAAAAAAAAAAAGATTTTCCTTCTGGACTCATTATTCCCTCCAGTGCTGGATGATGGTACACACACTAGTCACGGTTGTGTAACTCAAATCAAAGCGCTCCGTTTGAAGACTTGTTTGGTTAATAAGTCTATTACGGAGCTATAAAAACTGCAATTAGATGGAAAATCTGGAGTCAGTGTCAAAATCCCAATTTATATTCTCCCGTTAGATTATGCAAAGAGAGGGTTTGTCACCAGCAGTGACTCATTCTGATACAATGAGGGAATTAACAGCCAATACAAATAAAATTATAAATATCATGAATATGCATACACACTGTACACACGAGTACATGTGAATACAGTAAATGGGATAGAGCTAAATCTGTACAGCCAGATGGATGCAGTTTTAATTATCAATTTTTTAATTGTTTAAGAAAAATTGAAAATAAAGACATTAATAATGTCGATCTACATTGCAACATGGAAAAAAGGTTGATAATGCTGTCTCCTGAAAATTAGATGAAATAAAACATTGGTGTTTTACACAAAAAAGACATATGAGAAGTGCAGCAAGAATGAAAAAACAGCACACCAACAGAAAGGATTAATAACAGTGACAAGAAGCAAGGCCAAACGTTTTTAAAGCCATCAAACAGGAATTATCTTGTTAAGATGTTTGAAGAGCCAGTGTGAAGAGAAATTGTAAGGCTTTTTAAAAAATGTCAATAAAAAGGCATCATTGACTTCTCTCAACCTGACACACAACACTAACAGCAGAAAAATATAGTTAGTAGTAAATAACAGAATAACAGCAGTGCTTTGTTGTTGGCATCTTTGGCTTGAGATTGAGAATTTTCAACCCTTCACTGAGCTGCTAAATGTTTGCATGTGTTTGTGTGCATCTTCAAAAACCAATGCATGTGGCAGTTATGAGTTTTGCTGCTGACCATTATAATTGTTCCATCTTCCCTGGCCAGTATGTTCCACCAAGCAACCAACATCTATATGTCTCTGTCTCAAAAGTGTGACATTTGACAGTTCAATTTACCAGTTTTTGTTCACACTGCAGAGAATTATCACCAGACTCTGCTCAGTTGGAATGTTTTAGCATCTTTCAGCTCATTTTTTTGGTTTTACAGCCCACAATTTTACTGTTTTGATTCACTCTCATTGCTCTCATCAATCTCATTTCAAGTTCAGCAGGCAGCTGTTTTTGGAGAAAAATCTCTGACAGACCCACTTTACATTACCTGCCCAGCATCAAACAACATACTGACAAAGCGAGTGACAAGTTGGTGGACACAGAGGAGCATTTAGCAGCAAGATATTTTCCTCAAGACTTGGTGGAGACCAAAACAGAGCTAAAAGTGTAACAATTCAAGATGCGGAGGCTTCAATGACGAAACCAAGACAAACAAAAGAAACACCAACTAAATGATGTGCCACCACATACCCCAAACTATCTATGGTAAGTGTACTCCCAGGGTTAGGTAAGAACCTACTCTAAAAACTATTTAAAAAAATGCTAAGAACAATGATTAAAAACAGCACTGTTAAAACTGCCCCCCCCCCCCCCCCCCCTTCTTGAGCACACCTAAAATTATGGCAAGACCCATTAAAACATTAAATATACATTACCTAACATTACAGAAGTGTACAAAGTCATAAAATAATGAAAAACAAACATATAATGAAAGCTGTTACCTGGGCAGCAGCAGGAACAGGGACAATCACACCGAGTGCAGGCAATCAAATGGCAGAACTCTCACACCTGTGCTCATTTATCACCTGCTCCCTCTGCTAGGCCCACCCCTTCTCAGGGACCTGTGTCCCCTGCTACAATAGGAAAGTGGATATTGATCTCACAATCATTAGTTGAACAAAAACACAACTTCAGCTTTAATCAACTTTAATCATCATGCCAAAATAGACACGTACTGAATAGCTCAGATTTTTCAATGACATTTTGCTGGGTTGGTTGCTTTATAAGTACTGGTGTTATTACCAGTAAAAATCAGACTCTTTGTCCCTTTAAGATCAGGATTATGCCTTTTGAAAGCGTCTTCCTGACACTGATCTGCAGCGAGATCCAGTCAGTCAGTGGCAGAACACTCGCAGAAGAACGAACAGCCAGTTCTTCCCTCTATAACCTGGCGATGGAGCAGACAGATGTGCTGATATGCCATCTATAGCCGTAGGCCTTTTCTGACTTCTAAAGGCTTCCGCTGTCAAAATGGGGCGCCGGGGAGTGCATGACACAAAAGTTAAATGAAGGTTAAATGGAAGCACTTCAAAGTGGGAGATCTCTACAGAAAAATAACGGAGGAAAGGTTAATGTGTGTCTTGTTGAGACACCAGAGCAGCTTGTAGCTTTTGGGCATGTCGGTTTGAGGTCCAGTTTGGGTCAGAACGCCTCAGGGCCACCATTTATCGGTTTCGTTCGCACAGTTACTGTGTGCAGCACGATAACAGGGTTTTAAACTGATGCTTGGAGAGCAGTTTTCTGCCAGGTTTCCCTCTGTTATAGTTTGAGATACTAGCACATAATAAAGCTTTGTATATGCAGGAGTTCACTTAGTCAGAGTCATCAACCTTTGATATGACGGAAGCCCCTCAGTGAGATACAGATGCAAAGAAACAGGCTGCAGAAAAGCTTTATTTCTTGAATCTTAATTAGTTCAAGTTTTGCAACACAAGCCAAGTTAACCTTAAAGGAAAGGTAAGGATTTATTTGGTGACCATGTAACCATTTAAAAGAAAAAAAAGCAAAGTATGCAAACCAAAAAGCTATCGGAAACAGGTAGACAAGGCAATTATTAGCCCAACAAAACATCAAAAGAATGGCAACATCTCTACTGGGCCGCCTACATCCCTTCAGTATTTAACCAATTATCACAACATAGTTAGTGTGGTTGACCTGTATGCCAGTGTGACAGCTAATTGCCAACCGCCAGGACTCAAAGGCAGCCGACCTGAAACTCTGCAGCCTTGCAGGGAATAGAGTTTGACACTGTTTTGAAGGTCAATTTCTGCATTCAAACCCCAACAGGTCCCCCCCTGAGGTGCCCGGTCCTGCTGAAACGCCTATCACAGGAAACTGGAGAGGCTTATTGTTCTCTCCTCTCCTGTTGACCCTTACCGCCCCATTAAAATCTAGCCTGAAACTCTGCCTGAGGGTCTCCAGCCATCATCAGCATGCGCAGGCTTGCCAAAGCATTGCATACTAATGAGACAGGGAGGGGTGATGGTGGGTGCCTGGTTTGCATCTTTAAAATGCAGTGATGGAGGTTAGGATTGGTCGCCAGGCAGAATTACTGACAGGCTTGATTAGTAGTGGGTTTGGTGCAGGAAGAGAGCAGGAGGTGTTGCACTTTGAGTCTAATGATAGCTTCTCGTGGCATCCAGGTGATCATGTTTGCTGACTGTTACTGGAAACACACACACAGATATTATTCATTGTGCAGGCTTACTGAAGGATTATTACCTCCACCAGGTGGTTTGTTTTTTTGCCTATCAGCAGGATTTCTGAGAGACTTGCAAGACTTTGCATTTGATGGGCAGATCAGCCACTACAATTAGTATTTTGTGGTGTTGAAACTATCTTGCCACATATTGTGCGTGTGACTGATTTGGTGCATAATAGTCTAGAGTGTGTTATTGTATATAGTGCAATACCTACTAATTATTTCCTTGTATATATATTGGATCTAGCTCTCTGGCCTGTTTTCTGTGTGGCTATAAAGACCCTCTCTGGGATTTTTAACATTAGAGCCACAACATGTAGACTTTGAAAATGTCTAAATTTGGCAACCCCCTGTGGTTGTATCAAAACATTCTTCAGATTGTCCATCCATCCATCCATTTTCTTTGCTGCTTATCCTCTGTAGGGTCACAGGGGAGCTGGAGCCAATCTCAGCTGAGGTGGGATACACCCTGAACAGGTCGCCAGTCAATCACAGGGCTAATATATAGCATAGAGACCACTCACATTCACACCTACAGGCAATTAAGAGTCACCAATTAACCCAACCTGCATGTTTTCGGTCTGTGGGAGGAAGCCGGAGCACCCAGAGAGAACCCACGCAGGCATGGGTAGAAGGTCCCCGGCCGGCTGGTGGGTTCAAACCCAGAACCCTCTGGCTGTGAGACGACATTGCCACCCTCTTATTGTGTCTAAGCTAATATGTAAGCAGGATTTATAGCAGCTAACAGGCAATTGGGTAAAAGTAAATTAATTAGGAATTGCTGATCCATGCAATCAATATGATGGCAGTTTCTCCTAAAAAGTAGAGAAAACTCACATTACATGTTTGTTTGTTTTTTAATTGTTTGCTCATTTAATTTTCCTCTTATTCTTATACTAATCACTAATATTAGCCTGCCTTTCAGTACAGCTCTGATGAAATCTGATGATTAAGTCACATTATAATCTACTGACCAGCAGCACAAAATATCCGCTTGGTTAGAAGATAAAACTTTAAACATACAAGTCATACTTTATAATTACAAACAGAGACACATTCCAAAGGCTTGTTTGGATATATACTTTATTGAGCTACTGTGATAGGTTATATAATTCTATTAGAATTACAAAAACATAAATCAGATTTTTTTTTATACCCGTGTGGTATTTTTCCTCACTCTGACATGATGGCCGCAGAGGTAGTGGAAAGACTGACGCTGAAAAACTGTTTAATGTAAAGTTGCTGTGATGAGAAAGCACACAGAGCGTCTGCTACTGGAAGGACATACTGGACTGAGTTCACTGCTGAAACACACTGCAGTACTGAGATCCAAACATGTGAACACCACTGTCCTCAAGTGTGTTCATATGCAGAAAATTTTGCATCCGTGACTATGTGTACAAAGCCCTGTACACACAATATACAGTAAATATTGTCAAAGACTGAACAATTTGTAGATATTTAGACTAGATTTGGTGCTATACATTCTTACAGCTTTTTTATTGATGAATGAAACACTGCAGTGATTTGCAGGCACACAGACAGTAGGGGCAAAATCAGAAATGGAACTTAAATATCATGATTTGAACAACACAATACCATGTTCACAACAAGCTGTTTCTAATGGTCATCATAGCACAATAAGGCACAGTTAGCTTAACAGCTAGAGATGTTATTGACAGTCCTGCAGCCTTCCAGTAGCAAACCACTCTCAACACCAACACATGCTGATTGTGTCATCACATCAGTGAGGAAAAAAATGAAAGCTTGTTCAAGAAGTTGCAAGATTGGAACACTTTATAGGCAGAAATTATGTCACTGGCTCTGTGGGCAGAGATTTGCATTTGCTTATTTAAAAATCATGTTTTTCAAAATGGAGTTCTGTATGTGAAAAACCTAAAATTCAAAATAAAGAGAGGGAAGTTATATAAATAATAGTAAATTATTCTCACACCACATTTTTTCCACTGAGTTTCACTCCAGTAAAATGTGATTTTGGCTCTGACCTTTAAGGTTTAAGTCAACCAGTCAGATAATTTCTGCCTCATGATTAAATCTCCAATCAGCTGTCATCTCTATCATTTAAACACAGTCAGAAGCTCAGAATGTCAGCTGCTAAGTGCTTTTCAGGAAAACCTTAAAAACAGACATGCATCTCTTCCAGTTACATTACATTCTGCATATCGATCCCACACATCAGGGGAAAAAGAAAAATCAAGCTACAAAGTAGATAATAAAACAATTTTCAGCCAGCCCTAATCCTAAAGTGAACATTTTAACATTTCCTTTTTAAAATAACAGATATGTGCACTTACAGAAAAAATACAAGAGGGGGGGAGTATTTAATATTCGTTTAAATTAAACTTCACTGCTAAATTTGGTCTTCAGCAAATTTAAAAATAAATCCCCCATTCTGTTTCTAAAGTTACACACATAAAAAAGAAACACAAAATATAGCAGATGCTAAGCGATATCATTGATAAGGCTATTGGTGCAAGTCAAATCCACTCTCAATTATCTCTATTTGGATTAGTTATAACTCATTTCGCTTTGTTCTTAGAATACACATTTTGAACCAAAATACACAGAAATGTCTGGCTTCATTATGAACAAATATTTCATTGTTTTGCAGTACAGCATAGTGAAAGTTTATAAGAGAACAGTGTGAAATTTTGATGTCTTGACTTGGACACAGATGCAACATTCTTTGAACCTGAACAATTGACTAATAGAAAGCAGAGAGCCACCATCAGCGGGAGCTTCCCTATTAGCAGATTAGTAGGAGGCTGATGTTAGGGACATCTAAATCCAACAAGTCTCAAGGGTATTCCTTTAGTTGTATATTTCTATTTGTATACTATAATATATAAATATAGATAATGTTTATTTATCCTGAGACAAACCCCCCACTGAAAAAAGAGAACAGCATTGATAACACCTGAAACTGCATCAGTCATTTATAAATGGCAAAAAACAAAAGAAAAAAATTGCAATCTTGTTTGAATATACAAAAATAATAAATAATGAAAACTATTGTTCTCCTGTTGAAAGGGGAAGCTTCTTTACCTTCTGGTCTAAATGGTTTGAAACCAGCAGGGGGCAGTGTTATGTGGTAGAAAGTGACTGTGCAGCACTCTGTTTCCCTCATCGAGAATCATCATGCACAGTGAGCATAGTGACATCTGATTTCAGTGAACGAAAGTAGTCCCTCTTTCCACTCATCAAGTGCAAGCGGGATAACATTCAAAAAGAATCTAAGGTCATTCAACTAAAGCTATAAGGAAGGTGTGGACATGGCAATATAAAAATACTGTCTAGTATTGGCATGAAATGCTGGTGAACTAAGTCTGAAGATATGAGCTAACAGATGAACTCTAAGCAGAGTTAACTTCAACACACGATTTCTAATAAAATAATGACAAACTGGGTTTGTCCTCATGTTGTTGGGGCAGACCAAAAGCAAGATCAGAAGAAGTTAAGAGCTTTGTAAAACTACAAGCAGAATAGTGCATAAATCTTTCAAAATAATCTTATTTACAGTCAACTGTATAGCAGCTGCTCTCAACAAAGTTCCACCAATACTCAAAGTTCTCACAGATTCTCCCAACCAAATAAAACAGCAGTTTATTTCTCTGATTTCACCAGAAACCAGAGAACATTTCACAGTAACGTGCTGTGTGGTTGTAATGAGCCTTGGGTGAAAGTGGGACATGGTTGAGAGCCACTGTCACACAGCTGGACATCTATTTTCATGATTCCGAATACACATTCAACTATTCAAAGCAGGAAAAAAAAGGACAATAACATTGCTTTTTTTTGTTCAGGATTGCTTTGAAAAATTAAATTTGGTATTGAAATGTGTTTGGCTTTGTTAGGACATCTGAGTCAGGACACCATTTGGTCAGCTTTTGGGCTTTAGGCCAAAGCTGCAGGTTTCGAGATGAAAACTGATCAATAGCACGACAGGATAAAATTTAACAAATTATCACATGGAATGGATAGGATATTGAACAAGTAATAGTGACATTTATAGCAACAAACAGTTAAATTGTTACATGATATGTTCATCCAATAAATTTGAGTGCACACAATACAATTCAAAATAGCATTATTTAGTAGTATCATTAATATTCCTTCGGCTGTTTTAAGATACTGGCATGGACGTTGTTTGTTAGTGAATTAGTTAATGAAGGGACTACACAGAACATGATTACTTAAACTCATAGCAATAACATACATTTCAATACAGGACACAAACAGAGCCCAAAATGCAGATTACACAGAGACTTTTTAAAGTCAATCACAGCAAAAAAGTGGGTCACATTTTATACAAAGGTTTATCAGCTTCGGTAATACTATTAAGTATTCGTTGTACATCTACCCCGCATTCATCCATTACATTTAAGGCAATGTACAGAATAGACTGCTACACTGAACACAAAAAAAAACATGTCCCTGTATATCTGCATTAAAATATGAGTATATTGCTCATGGGCATTATGTGTAGAAAAACCACTATTATGTAGATGGTTTTTGGTCATTAATACCTTATTAAGGCCCACAGAGGAAATTACATTCAGCCATAATCAAATTCATTGATTGCAGCAGGTTTATAAAGATGTTTGGGGTGAAGTATGGCCATTTTTTGTTTTAGTGCAGCATACATGAGTGCAATATGGAAGAATAGACGACTTATAGGAAGCATTTTATGACTTGATCGAAAGTATTAAAGTGGGACATTTGTGCAGGTCTTACTACACAATGTTACAGTGCTCAGGCGGGCAGCATAATACTCAGGCGCCAGCATCACCAGCTGTGAACACACCTGTTCTTTATTGATGGAGGCGGGAATTTCTGGGCACCCAATTGCTATATGAAACACAACGCAATTAGGATTTTGCGTTCTTGCTTGACACATATCACCAGATGGATCAACCATTTCCAGAGCACTGGGTTGCTAACGCTGCATTCACACGGCGAGCAACACAATCAACAAGTCATCAGAAGTTTTTTCTTCCTACAGAGCTGAGCAACCAGGGAAACTCAGCCAAACTTTTTAGGCTCAACGGCTGCCAACATTAAGTCAGATTTCAGCTCCTCTTTTGTTCACTACTGATTGATATCATGAACATCAGCCTACAATGGGAGCAATTGATTCCAGCCTTTCAAAGCTTCCCACATCTCCACAACTTTGATTTGAAAAATTACTGGAACAGACATTGTCAACATTGATGCTTAGATAATAGGTATATCAATCATTAAGGCCAATCATCATTTCTGAAATCATTTTATCAGTTCATTTTCTATACTAAAAAATGAGTGCCTCCAATTGTCTGATCTGACTGTTCAGTAGATACAATCAGAGCCTCTACCTGCCCACAATCTGCCAAAAATGCAACATGTACACCAGGTTACTTGGTTACTTGTTGTGTGAATGCACAGTTAGGGATCAGTGTTGCTCAAGATGTCACCAGGACTGGACACTGGCTGACATTAGAATCAAACCACTGACCTTTCAGTCACAGAAAGGGCTTTCCAACCACCAAGAAATACTGTCATTGCTTCATGTTAATAAATTAACCTTTCCTCATCAACCAAAACTTCAGTGTGTTGTGAAGAAGACAGATCTAATTTTGAACATGTGGGTTCAGTTTGCTGGTGCTGTAGGAAAAGTGGCAACACACTGATGCCGCATTCACATCATATCGGAAGACACAGGAGTAACAACAGAATAGCGCTTGTTGATACAACTTGGAATATTCATGCATTTTACTTGTTGGAACAGATTACTAAAATTACTAAAATCAAACTATAAACAGACTTTAGCGTATAATACTTTTCTTGAGCAGAGTTGATTGTCTGACTGTGAATTCAACTAATTCTCTAATAATGTGTCAGCATTGGTGGATTTGTTGCTACGTTTGCTTTTCCAATTCTGCAGTTTCTACAGAAACACTAATCCCACATCCTACTTGTAACTGCCATGAAGGTATTTGTACTCCAGTTGAAGGCCTGTATTTACAATAAATCCGATATGAGGTGAACGTGGCAAGAAAGAAAATACAGTTAGCAGTACACTGTTTTCCACAAACATTTTCTGACTTTTAGCCTCTTCACATGCATACAATATCTTACACATTTCTCTCTGGTTAATGTATCTGTTGAGTCACCGCTGATGCTCCTCGGCAAACAGATATTATGCCTCAAAGCCTCCTACAACACAGTTGTTGCTTTGGCAGTTAGTTTTAGAGAAGTGCAAAGGACCCAGAATAGAGCCTGGTGGAACACAGAGAGGCAACTCTTGGCTTGGAGCTCAGTTTGATCATAGTTGAGGACGTAGGGAGGCTGCATTAGAGGTGGCGGTTAGCTGTTGGCAGGATTTAGATGTTGGTTTCCCGCTGCATAGGTTCCTCCTCTCTCTGACTTTTGTCAACCAGTTCCTCGGAGGCCTGGGCCTCCCCATCAGCCTCTTTCTTATCCTGGACTTGGTCTGGATCTTCCGTCTCAGTCCGTTTGTACATCTCTGCACGCTTGCGCTCACGGTCCAAGAGTCTGTAGTTAATGAAGTTTCCAATGAAGAGCCAAATACTAGCCACAATCACTATAGCTCCACAGCAAAAATACATGTTCTTGTAGCTCTTCGTGACATCGACCAGTTTCCCTGCAAGAAAGCACATAAAGATTTTATAAATTTGCAGGTACAAAACGTTAAAATGTTAAAGTATTTCCAAGTAGAACTGAGATATGTTTTACAGAAAACATATCTAAATATGCTTTTAATGGGGTTTACAGTGTTGTGTTTGTCATAAATTATTAGCTTGGGAGGCTTAAGTTTAAGTAAAAGCCTGGTCACACCTGCAAACAAAATATTTTGTGGCAAATCAGTTAATTTGAATGGAATCAAGAAGATCAGGGAATTTGCAAGTGGGAGCGAAGTAAATCCATGCAAATCTTTCACATTAAGGTCAATTTTTATTAACTTAGACCCATTTTCTTGACAATGCTGACCTTTGAGGAAATGGAAATATGGAGAGTCAACAAAAGAAGAAGCTATCATAGCTTATTAGCTGTGTTGCACCACCGACCTTTATTTATCCATCCTCTGTCAGAGTACAAACTGTTCTGCAAACAAGGCATGATTTGCAGACATTATTATGATTACGGTTATGAGACAATGAGTCAACGGTACAATACGTCTCTTGGATACACTGTGTGAACTTATTGTCCCATTAGCAAGCTTGCAAATTGATAGTTATCAATCACACTTATAAGCAGGTCTAGTGTTTCAACTGACAGTTAGCAAGCTAGCTGACTGGCCTTAACTGGCCTTGTTACCTAAAAAATGTAATTGTAAGTGAATAAAATATGCTCTCAGACCGACAGACATACAGTACCTGCTAGTGGTGGACCAATGAGGACCGGACAGCACTCCACAATTGTGGTGAGTCCCACAGCACTGGAGAACCTCTGAGGCCCAACGAGGTCCATTAGTGTTTCAAACAGCACTGAGCTGACCATGCCAAAGGCAAAGCCAAAGAAGATAGCATACACCACCAGACCAGTGTAACTTTCCACCAGCGGGCAGAGGATGTGGCATACCCCATTGTACAGCACAGCAAAGCTGAAGAAGTACTGGATCCTGGGTCGGATCCAGGGTGTGTTGGCCAGTAACCCCATTGAGGGCCTAGCAAACATGTCGACAAAAGCCAGGATTGAGAGCAGGAAGGCAGCCGAGTACTCATCCACACCCATGTCCTTGGCGTAGGCTGCAAGGAAAACAATAGGTGCAAAGAAGCCCACGAACATGATGACGTTGCCAAATAGGTAGATGAGAAAGCCGCGATGCTTGAAGAGCGTCAGATCCAGGTACTTGTTGACCATTTGCCAGGCAGTGTGCTTCTCTTTCGTTGTGGTAGCAATGGCAGCTATCTCTTCGTCCTTCTTGACCTTGCCAGGTGGAGGTCCCAGAGGCCTCATGAGAGAACCAGCCACACAGCAGTTCAGCAGCAGGCCACCCAGGATGAAGAAGCTCCCTCTCCAGCCAAAGTGGTTGAAGAGGTACTGGTTGAGAGGAGCAAGGGTGCTGAGGAACACTGGACTGCCTGCCATCGCTAGCCCGTTAGCAATGGGACGCTTCTTATTGAAGTATCTGCCTATCATAGTCAGTGCTGGCTGCAGGTTGAAGGCTAATCCAAGTCCTATGGGGAAAGATACAGAGGTAGATTAGTCTTGTAACAGTCATGGTAATTCTAATGTCATGTTAGTATGATAACATGAAATATAATAATCTGGCGGCTGGCAGCTGTGGCTCAGGAGGCAGGGCGAGTTGTCCATTAATTATAGGTTTGTTGTTTAGTTCCCTAGCTGTGGTCAGGCCAGCACCTTGCATGGTAGCTTGCTGCCATCAGTGTGTGACTGCATGAATGGGTGAACAAATGAATGCGTGAATTGTAAAGCACTTTAAATAAAAGTGCTAAATGCAGCCATTTACCCTGATAACCAGCGCTACACGAACACATTTGATGCACTACTTAGTATTCAATGGTACCAGGACAGAACACAGAGGAACTGATGGTTTTTGGAATTTGTTGACAACAGATGAAATAAGAATATATATAAGCAGGGTGCAATTCGTGAAAAAAAAAATCAGAAGGGGGATGTTTTTGAAACATTCTTATTCATGAAAATAACCAGAGTGGGCCTATATGAAGACTATTAGGTTATTTCTTGCAGCTGTTACAGTAACATTTGTAAAATAATTATGAACTTTAATAAAACATTTAAGAAACTTGAACTTGACCACTGCATTTGCAGGAATATTTTAATCCATTTTTCAAAAATTGAATTCATCAAGTAGCACAATATTTTCACTCTAAGCAATGTGATGTCAAGTTCATACCTTGTCCTTTCCTCATCCGGACACATAGAGGATGTAATCATATACAATAAAACCAAAGTTTAAATGCTTATTTAAACCTGCAGTGCAGAACTTTTACATATAAATGAATGCCATTAAATTCAAACCCTTGCCAAACGAGTTCACAGAATACTGATTAAGCCTATCACCAAGTTTTTAATCTGGTGTCGGTGGCAATGTTCCCAACCTGGCTGGATGATTGCACACTGCGCATGCTCTATGGGCAGAGCATGCACACCAGAGACTTCTGCCATCCGAGTGGCTAACTTACGGTTAGCCCTCTGTTAACTTGAATGGGGATAAAATAATGTAATTGTGCAGCTCTTATAGATTTTTCAGACCAAATGGATCAAATTCTGATAAGGAAACAAGTTATTTTGCAGGGGTTGTGTGATGCTCAAAACAATTTCTCCACCGTTTTACAGCCGCAACAACAGCGACGGCATAGACTACGGCAGAGCCTATGAAGTAAGCACAGTGTTTTTGTAATTACTCTCACTGCCAGAAGGGGGAGACAAAAGTCCTGCACCCCAGCTTTAACATGCCAGAATTAAATTCCTCAATGCTCCTTTCAGTACTGTGGATAGTGCCACTTGGCCAGATGTGCCAATACATTTATGTCATTCTTGCAAGTCACTGTTTAATTCAGCTCTATGCGCAGCACGCAGCAAACTTCAATACTGAACAGAAAATAATCACAACATGCAATAGCACAACATGCTGTCATCATAAAAATAAATAGGCCACAGTACATGTCTACTTGTCAGACTATGAAAACAGTCTGCTTTCTTTCCTGTGGAGGGGTCATCCACAGCATGTCGCCCCTCTTTTACCCACATCTCCACAAATCTCCAAGCAGGGAAGGAGGCAACCCCTGGTCCATTTACCGTGTCATCACATAGCCTAGGGCAGTTTCATCTGTATTGTCACACAAGCACTGACAGGGAAAGTCCATTTCTGATTTTATTGTTGTTTGCTCTTAGGGCTGGGCGATATGACCAAAATCTCATATCCCAATATAGGTCATTTCATATCCCAATAACGACATCTATCCTGATATAGCACATTTTAATCCAATGAATAAACAGTTGTCAAACGATAGACATTTTTCTCTCATCACACAATATAGCTATATTGTCATATCGCACAGGCCTATTTGCACTATAGACTGTTCTGACATTGCAGCGCTTTACTTAGATTTTTTTAAATAGACTATTTTTATTTTAGTTATTTTATATGGTCTACTGGTGAAGCAGTGCACTATAAGGGGGACATATTTTAGGCCCCACCGGGGATAAAAATAACTCAGCAGGGCAGGCAGGGACATACAGACCAGACCAGACATACATACAGACCAGAGGAGGGGAAATCCCCACCATCCCCCATGGCAAATCACACCTTGCCTATAAACAGGCAGCAATGTCATTTGAAATCACATTACAATCACAGTATTGAACAAAAAGAAGAAAAAATAAAAAGTGACTGTATGTTGATGTTACAAAGTAACTGATATAGATTACAATAATTGGAACTTAGTAAGTTACTACCAAAAGGCTTTTTGCACTCAGTTTTTGGGATGAAATATCATAAAAGTTTAATTTAGCAATTTTTTAATATTAATCTTGAATCAAATAACTTTCTGAAATGCAAATTCACATACAGCTGCCGATTGCCTTGGTCATGGTGCACAACAAGACAGAGTTATTGGTTTGCTTTGCATGTGAGTATTGATTATTAGATGGTAAATTCATGTAATTGAATTGGATTTAAATGGGCTATGAGTTTATATTGTTACATTATATCTACAGTAGATCTCCAAAATAAACCTAAAAGATTTGATGAAGCGGAATGACAGAAAATTTCAGCTTTCATCAGGGGACCAGATTATTCTGATGGAGGTAGGCTGTTGTTTGCTAACCCCCATTATGTGTAAGTTGTAAGCTAAAAATATAGCATGATGAGATTAAGGCAAAAACCAAAACATACTGAAGAAAAAAAGCTGAAACAAAGCCAGCACTCTTTCTGCTACAACAGTTTTATTTTTAACGTGATACTTAGAAGTAGAGGCTAATCACATTAACTCAAAATGGACTTAAGTGGCTTTAGATGGACTTACCGCCAATAACTCCTATGCAGATATAAAGCTGCATCACGTTGATGCAGAATGAAGCTAAGATCATGCCAGTGGAACAGAGGCAGCCCCCCATCATAACAATGGGTCTGCAGCCGTATGTGTTAACCAGTATGCTGCTGATGGGACCTGGAACAAACGGAAAACAGAAAATCAACCCACACATGTAACATATTTACAATAGTCAGGATCACTGAAAGTGAGTGCATAATGATTTAATCTGGTTAGTGCTGCACACCAGCAGGAGCCCTGCTTCTATTAATAGCAGCAACTGGGCTGTTTCAATTTTTAAACACAGCACTCCTATCATCTTATGTCAAACCAGTTTAAAGGGGAGTGAGTGACAGCACAGCAATTACTATTCTATTCTACTATTCTATATTACATAATTATAATGTATATGTTGGAAACAAGACATATCCATATGTAGTGTTAGCATGTGAGGTTTATATTCAGGCAACTACACAGCTGTGCCAGATATGTTTCTGCCAATTCATTTGTCACTGACAGATGGCAATAAAAATATTTAATTAGGTTAATTGGGTTGTACCCACTTTATCTATATTACCTAAATGACTTAATTAGAAGTGAAAACAAAAGGTCAGCATTAATATTATTAACTAAATGGTCCATGGTAAATGTCCACTAAGTCTTGCAGAGCCATTCCCTGGTTCAGCTTTGATAGACTGTACCTACCGTTGAACTATGATGGACAGCAGGGGAGCGTTAGCAATTACAAAAATTTAGTTTAGATACTATGGTGGGTTTGTTTACAACCCATTTGATTTTCGAAATCCATGTATCTTAGCAGTGAAATCGGTGTTTAAACCAGTATTAGGGGATTCTTGTTGGATAATAGTGACATTATAGTTCTATAAAGTTGACAAGGCTAATGTGTTAGCAAAGAGCTTCCTAGTTACACATCTAGCAGAGCAATATTAGCATTCCTTTAGAGTAGAGTTTCTGGCAACCTGACAATATTTAGCCTACTCTCCTTTTTGCTCTGTTCTGGTGTCCACAAAGTTCTGAGGTACAAATCTGGTTCACCAGCTAGCCGCTGAGTTTGTGTGTCTGCCCTCTGGTGCTGGGCAAGTAGTGTACAGTAGGTTTATCAGAACATTTGTGCTGAAAACAGATGCCAGAAATGAGGATGAGAGTAGTAACAGTGAACCAAAACGGTAAAGTTGCAGGCCGTAAAACCAAAAAAAATGTTACCATGACTGGTAGGAATGATAACTACAAAAGTATGATAACAAGAATTTTAATTTAATACACTAGGAGGTTGATCAACTTCAATCTGTTAACACTGAACATCCAATCAATAAACAAACAATTAGACAGCAGTCAGACATTTGTTGACATTAAAATGCAGAATACATGATGATGACAGGAAGCACATTCACATTCAAAATGGAAATATGATGAAGCTCTTTTCTTCTATACTGATGAGTCGATATTCTCTTTTATTACTGTACATGTAATTCAATCTTTTCACATGATGAATCCTAATTTTATTATTAGAAAAGCCAATATGTAATTGGAGTGGGTGAGGTTGTTATCCCTGCGATGCTCAATGTGCTTTGACTTTTTAAACGAGGACGCGGTTCACTGGGTGATTAAGTAAAGTGGTGGACTCTACAGCTGATATTATATTCCTGCTGTGTTACTTCTTGTATTATTTGCATTTTTCCACTTAAGGTATATAAGAGCAAGAGATCTGATCAGTTTTATATGTTTTGGGAAATAATCATTCTATGAATAATGTGGCTGCTTTCAGCACTTTTTTAGGCATCTATGCATATTATAATTGACACTGTCTCATATCCCTTTGCTGAATCTTAAGCACAGGAGGTGTAGGAAGAGAAAAATAATGAAAGATGTTTTTTTTGTTGTTTTTTTTTTAAATAATGTTCTCATTACCCGCCAGAAGATGTATCACATTTCTGCCAGGCTCAGTGCAATTTAAAAAGCCACAACGGGCGAGGAGTCATCTGACTTAATTTGCTCTGCATGAATCTTTTTTTGACCTTGAAGAAAGTTCCCCTAATTTGCATCCGCAGCAGTGATCAGTATTCTCAGGGGCTCAGCGGGACCTGAATCGGCCGAGATGAGGAAGCCCCTGAGCCTGCACATTACCTCCCTTGAAAAAGGCTTATCATCTCTTGGCCAGACGCAGCATGGACTTTATTACACAGTGGACAAAACCCCAAACTAAATATAACCAGCTCGATCCCAAAAGGGAACGACACATATAAAAATGTGTCTAACCGTTTTTTTGTTTTTTTTTCCCACAACCCTCTAATTTGAGCAACAGCGAAGAGGCGGGTACAGCTCATGACGCAAAGATGCTGGCTATCTATCACATTTCAAATAGGATAAAGATGACAAAAATGGAAGCAAACAACTTTTAAAAGATCTTCTGCTCTGAAGTGACTGTGTGTCTGGCTATTGACCCGCTACACAGATATTTACAGAGACATAATGGAGGGTAAACCAACCTAAAACCCAGATTATTTATGAGATAAAAGTTTATCCATATTTTTAGCTTGACATGAGGCTTTGAAGTAACCTTAGAGCTGTGTAGCTGTAAACAGCATCAACAGAAATCTGGGCAGGATAAGTGAAAGAGCAGCACTGAGTTGCCCTTGAGTAAGGCCTTGAATTCCCAATTGCTCCATGGTAGAGTCCAGCTGATAAAACTGGGTTTGGCTGTGATTGTACTGGGCAGCTTCCAGATGTGAGTATGTGTAACTAAGTGGATGTGAACAGTGTGTTCCTGAAAAAAAAGAGTATGACTGCAACTAACAAATATTTTCCATTATTAATTAATCTGCTATTTTTTCGATTCATTGTGCAGTCAATAAAATGTCAGAAAATTGTGAAAATGCTCGTTATAATTTCCCAGAATCAAAGGTGATGTTTTCAAACGTCTTGTTTTGTCCGACCAACAGTCCAAAAGATATTCAGTTTACTATCATGTATGACAAAGACACACATTAAATAATCACATTTTAGAAGATGAAAACAGATTTTTTTTTTTGGCATTTTAGCTTAGAATATGACTGAAATGATTATTTGATTATCGAAATAGTTGCAGATTTATCTATCTACTAATCCATTAATCTACCAGTTGTTCTATCATCTTCGACCATCTTGCTAACGCTGCATTTTTGTCATGTTGTAGGAAAGGTAACCATAACAAAGATTCCCAATGGCTACGACTTGCATATTAAAAGGTATACTGACCTAACATCGCATTGTGTACAGACAAAGTACAAAATAGCGTGTTATCGAAACGGCATTAAACGGTCAGGACACAGGACACGTGTATCTGGCAATATTCCAGCTGTGCAGATACTTTTGGTTTGATGTGCTTCACCACCTCAGCAATATGGAGACAAATCAAAAAACTGCATTTAATTTTTTTTTTTTAATGTCAACACTTCCAGAAGGAATGTCCTCTTTACTTTGGATAATCCACAGACCCCAATGATAGCAGTTTTCATTGCTAGTAGTCCCTCTGAAAACTGTTCACAGCATGCTCTGTGGATTATCCAGTGTAACAGGGACACTGGAAGACTGCAGAGGCTAAGTGCTCAATCACTTTCACATGGAGTAAATCCAGGGAACCTTATGGTGCTCTTGAAGCTCAGAAGAAAATGTTCCTCGGGCACTTTTAGGCAGAGCAAAGAAAAATGTGCATAATGGTTTAAAATGCAGACTCCTGGATTCCACCTCACTGATAACACCTAGTACTCTATACAGACAATCAAAACTTTTTTTTTTTTCATGATATTAATATTTTGTTTTGATGTGATTTTGATGTTGCTCCACCTGAGGGTGCCTGCAGAATATTTTCTTTTCTATAACAGAAAAAAAAACAAGTTTTCTTTGGATGGCACATGGACACTTGCATGCAAATGTGAAGCTATTTCCTCAGTGCATTCCTGAAAATAAAGGTGACCATGTGTACTCTATTGTTTATTTAGCCATCTGTCATCTACCCGTCTTCATGACTGACAGTGAATGTAACACAGTTTTCCAGGCTGCCTCGCCCAAGGTCAACTCTCTCCCTCCCCCTCTCCCTCCCTCTCTTTCTCTCTGTGTGGATTAACGACACTGATCCAACGCAGACACACAGCCTGCAGCTTAAAACACGTCATCTCAGAGCGACGCTTGCTTCACAGCTGTCTGATGTAATGCTATGAAGGATTACACCGTGGAGCTGAAATGTGCCCAGCCCTCTTCCATGTCACTGGAAACAATTATGAAACAACATTCCACCAGTATTTACTCAGAAATATGAAATCTTTATTTTCCTTCCTTCACAGTAGTGACACTAGAAATCAGAATAACTGAATACACTACCATAACAATAAGGGATTTAAAACATTAGTATTGTTTTTCACCCTAAAAAAAAAGTTTGTTTGATGGAAAACAAGTTGCTTGCCAATTTATTTGCATGTCAGTTTCATAACTATGCAAATCTTTGAAATGAGGAAACTTTCTACAGTTGTATCTATTGTTGGCAAGAACAAGCTCAGGCTTGTCAGTAACAAATTACTAGGAATGAGACAATAAAGTCACACTAACACTGGGACATTATCAGCACTACTGAGACTGTACTGATCAGTTGGTTTACAGTCTCATAGGTCATGGTTAGTTTGTTTTTAACCTGTTCACTGCTTGAATCCAGAGCATATCATTTGAGCTCTGTTAAACCATTTTCACAAAACATATTGCATGACTTTCTATCGATCTGCAGAGGAAAATGTGTGATACAAAAGCTAAAGTTACATCATGATTGTGCTTCTGAATCCTGGTCCAGAAATTAAACCACATTTAGGCTGCAGCTAATGTTCATTATTAATTCATCTATGCATATTTTTTCATTAACTGATCATTTATTCTGTCTAAATATATAACTAAAAGGAAATTCTGCTGCTAAATATTCCAAAGTAGTCAAATTAATGATATATATACAGTATATTTATAAAGGAGAAAAAAAAGGTTCACAAATGAAAATGATGGCCGCCTTTTTCAAACAAAAGCAAGTTTGATACTTCCATCCCTTGATGAAACAATACAGTCATAAATTGATTATAAGTCTGGAATTTGATTAATTAGTCAAACAGTAAATGGTCGATCAACTTATTGTTGTTCTGCATATTTAAGATGTGAATGAACAGCGAGAACAACACCATCATGAAAACTTTTCTTTAAATGTTGGATAAACAGAATGGTTTAAAAGGGGATGATGGGAAATCCAAAACATGAGAAGGTCACAGTCCAATTTGATGAATTTTAAGGATCATACACTCCTTGATGGACCTGACCTCTTGAATTATGTTGTTTTATTTTACTTTTTTTACTTGTTGCAGACACAAGGTTTACACCGACCAGTTGTAAGAAGTAAAAGGTCATTTCTGTGATTTGGATCGATTGGATTCAAATTTCTAGGTGTTGGAGGCTGTTGCTCATTATCAGGCATCAGCACGGTAATGACAGAGCTGTGTAAACAACGGTACACACACACACACACACACACAGCGGTGGGAACATTTAAACAGTGATTGCTTCATCAGCACAAGAGGCAGAACAAGAGAGCAGGTGTTTAATGAATAGCTGATGAGAGCGATTGATATGAATGAATGAGTAAGAAGAGCCGCTCGCTTAGTAACTGCACATGTCGACGGCGTCACCTCATGATTATGACGTACAGTCATTAGGAAGCTAAAGCAGCAGTTGGCGAGCAGGGGAAAAAAACATGATGTAGCAGACACACAGCTGATGAAAAATGCTGCTCTTTCAGTCAGATCAGCATTTTTTTTGTTGGGTTTTTTTGACAATATTTACATATATTAATAATACATTTATTTAATATTTAATTCTTCATGAAGGGACTTGCCACATTACAGCAGTGTAGAGGTGCCAAAATCTCGTTATTACAATTAAGCACCTCATTATAACGAGGATGACAAAATAAGCCTAACAAGATACAGAGATGCCCGTTATGATGACGCTCTTTATGGTTGAGAAATATGTTCTGCTTCGTACCTGGTGTAATGAGATAATTAGTTGGTAGCACTCAAAGCCCAGGGATTGGTTATGGTATATGCACATGAAGCTGATTGTACCAATGACAAAAGAATTTTCGGCAACTACCTAACAACTAACTATGAACTAACACAAACGCATAGATGAAACGTGTTTATGAACTACGAGCGAGACGGAACTTTTTCAACAACAGCTCAGTGTGCCTTACATATGAAATCACTGGAGCCGTCTTTACTTTATACTGGATTTTTGAGACTGATGCCAATATTGAGAGAGAGTTTAACAACAATGGAGATGCTGTTTCTTAATGACCTCCAACATATATTTGGCATTTATGTACTGACATTTGTTGTTACTTATCGGCCAACACATACGCCAATACAGATATACCTGTAACAAGCTAATATCCATCCATAAATCGACCCAGCTGATTTGTCAGTCAGGCTGGACACAGGGCCATTTGATTTGATGGGCTCACGGTCAGAGAGAATGTATGGTGGCCTGCAGGGACATTAGTAGATTGATCGAGGACAGAAAAAATAAAATAAATCAGAAAGTGACTTGTCCGTATGGCAGCGAGCATTTGCCGCAGTAATCATGATTATTTATGGCAGCTAGTGTGCCCACACTACAAAGCATAATAATATATATCTTTTTACATATCAGTCACAATACTAAAATAGATTCTGAATGAAGAATTGATTTTACTGTTTTTGGTTGAAGTGCCAATGTACAACATAGGAAATCAGCTTTCCAGGCCTGCTGATGAGCACCACAGATGGTGACAACAGCAGTAGATAGAGTGAAAGGAGGATTACAGTGTGGACAGATGGCAGCCTTGGCACTGCCAAGCAGAGGGCTGCAGGGTTGCAGCCTAAGTGGGAAATACAGCAGGTGATCAGAGTAATATGGTGGAGAAAATGACCTGCTGAAAAGACATTCTGACCCTAGAAAGGCTCCTTATTCAAAAAATAATGAAGGGCCATATGTAGCATTGCGTCAGAGTTTTGTACGATGGAAGATTTGTCTGTCTAGCTTGAATTTAAATTGTTGTCAGTCTCTATGCTGCATATTTTTTATAATAAATGTATGTTTTTTCAGTTCTTTACATCTCTCTTCTCCTGGTTCCCTTTAGCAGAATAGATCCGTATTTTGAGTTATGCAAAATCCAAAGGCTTCCAACAGATTATTTACCAAAATCAACATGGAGATTTTACGCCTGTAATTGATCATCAAATGAATTCTCCTTCGCTTCTTTAGCTCTACAAAGCATAGTGGTTTTCTGGTTGTCAGGGGGCTCAGCATGTGACGTTGTGCCAGCAATCTTTGATGCTGTGGTTTTAAATCCAGGTCATGATCTGTTGACACAACCTACTTCCTTCTCTATACGGTCATTGTCTATTGTATCTTGAGGCAGAAAACAAACATGCATACAGTGCATGAGTCACTGATAGCTTCAGCAAACAACACACTGATGAATAAGCCACGACAAGATAAATTCAGCGTGCTTCCATTTTTTCAATTACACTTTCTGGCCTTTTAAATGGAGCATCTGCTCAGGAAACAACACACCACCTCCATGTTGCAAAAAAAAAAAAAGAAAATCCTTACAACCAACAACATGTATAACTAATGGAATCCTAAAGGGATTAGCACCTAAAGACGGTTAACATCATGATTTGAAGACCATAGCAAGACACTGTGTCCTGAATGTGGCTCTGTCTCTTAACATCAATGACAACATTATAATAATTGTTATCATAATAAATAAAGATGCACAAGTCATACAAGACATTTCATGTTTGAAATTAAATTTTGTTTTTTTGCCAAGAAATCAGTAAACATCTCCTTGGTGTTTCAGATTACCAAAAAGAAGGAATAAAAATTGTATTTGTCTTTATGCATTGACAGCGCCCCCCATTTGTGTGGGTGTGAATTTTTAGTTAATTTTTAGCTGACCATGTCAATATTGTTATTTAGCTGGTCCAGTATCTGTTTGTTACTCTGTACCTTACTCCATATGTTACTCCGTGCGATACTCTGTGTGATACTCTGAGGCTCTTTGCGTTACTCTGCGCGTTACTCTATGTCATTATTGGAATTATGTGGTAACGTGGAGAGTGCTGAGGTTACAGGACTACACTTTGCTGTGACTTTTGAAACTCTGGTCGTTCCCTACATGCTAACTGATGCTTGCTAGACCCCCTATCACCCCTCCCAACTGTGTATAATGTGAGACAAACACAAAACTGAATATGTAGAAGATTAACAAAAGAGACTTAGGTGTTGAAATAACATGTTAGCAAGCAAGGCTTACTCACTTCCATTTTAAGAGTGGAGGCTAATTAGCCTTGCTTGCTAGCGTCTTCTTTGTGACTGAAACACAAACTTAACAGCGTGAGTTCTCCCAAATGGTGAATATTTTAAAAGGACAGTCAGCTTAAGAGACTAATGGGTGAAAACCAACACTATGTGTGCTTCTTGAAAATGTGTGTAGGCTATATAGGGCTAAGAGATGCTCCAATCAGAAGTTGATAGCTAGCCCTCCAATGAGTCAACTGCTACCTAAAGCTTGAGGCTATTAGATGCTGTTCAAACAAATATGTCCAAAAATGTAAAATGAAAAACTATGAAAAGTAGCAGCAGTATGATTATATTATATATTTCCTTTAACAAAAAGTGAGGAGAATCCAAATTTTAGTTTTAGATTAAGATAAAACCAACCAATGGCTCACCTGCAGCATACATGACCGCAAGCATGATGGAGGAGATCCATGCGATCTGACTGTAGGAGGCATCGAAGATGATCTGGATGTCCTTGAAGAAGACTGTGATGGCCTTGGGGAAAGCGTACGAGAAGCCTATAGAAATGAAAGATCCGAGCACCACAGCCCACCCCCAACCGCCGTCTGGTGGGGGCACAGCAGGGGGACTTGTGGCTGGGGGCGGCATCGTTGGCCCACCTCAACACTGATTGTTCACTGCAATGACAGAAAATGGAAAAAATGGAGAGGAAATTAAAACATGCAGCGAAGAAAACCTACCAACAAGATCCTTATGTTTTTTTGCCTCCTAGTGTTTTCTTTCTTACATAATGTATGACTTCATTTTCCTCTGTGATTGATTATTGATTAGCCAGATCTAGGCAGGCTTTTTCTCCGTCTCTCTAAAGTCCTTTGGGACTTAAAGGTTTGAAATACATTTACCTCAAAGTGAGCAGTCGTTAGTATATAGAAAAAAAGTCTATACACTAAAAAGGGACAATATATAAAATACCCAGGTGCAGCTCATATTGACAGTATACAGACGGCTGTGGGATTATAAAAGAGGTCAAAAGCTTTGTCCTTTCTGTCATTTACATTAACTGCCAGCAGTAATGTGACACGTAAGGGAGAAGGACATACCAGCAGGTCCGTATCAGATCCGTATCCTGGAGAAGGCATGTGCAAACACTTGGTCACACACACACACACACACTCACACGGTTTAATGATCCGTTGTAGAGGACATGCACTCACCATACCTGAGAGACCAGACCTGCCTCGCCCAGTACTCACCTTGTGAACACCCACCAGCCCCCAGGCAGTAATGGAAACAGATTTAAGGCTGTATACTGGTAGAACCACAATGGCACTAAAAATCAGGTGCTGGTGTATACAAAGCAAACACGCCCTAATTATGTGTAAAAAAAAACCCCAAAAAAACCCCAAACAGAAGCAAATGTCTACAGCCACACCTGACTCTGTTGATTTTTACAAGCATCCTGACATGTGGAAACACACACACATTCACAGACACATCACAGAGGAAAAAACAGGTAGCTGTGATGTTTCAGCTCTGTCCAACCTCATTAGCATCACCTTTCTAATCAGCCAGGAATAATTTACAGCTGTATAATTAGATTATGGCATACTGAGATGTTGGCAACCAGTTTGGGAGAATGCAGCATGTGCACATAAATGAACAGCCTGTGGAAGAATCAACATGTTTCCTCATGTTTGCATGGCAGAATGAGCTGTGGATATTAACAAAGCTAAACAGGTTCACTGCATGTGTGGCTTTAATATAATTACAACCAGTGATTGCAACAGCTAGTAGAACAAAGAGTAGGTTGAAACACCCAGTGACACAACTTGAAAAACGGGCAAAAATATGCATGCAAATTCCTTACCCTGGCTAACCAAGTCAAGTCAGTTTAATTCATATAGAGCCAAATCACAGGATCATCATCTTAGGGCACTTTTCACATAGAGCAGGTCTAGACCATATTCGTCAACCCAACATTCCCCCATGAGCAAGCACTTGGTGACAGCAGCAAGAAAAAACTTCCCTTTAACTGGAAGGAACCTCGAGCAGAATTAGGCTCTAGGTGGGCAGCCATCTGCCTTCTAATGTAGAAGTAGACTATAGTAGACTATATGATCATCATCATAAGGAGGCTTGCTCTTAGTGTTTGATCTGTAAAAATTGCTGTGGTGGTGAACAAAAAACGTAGCTGTGCCTTCTTGGTGATGGCTCAGCAAGGCCACTTGACATCCCGTAATATACACATCGGTTTACACTTTTGAGTCATTACTCTAAGCGTTATCTCCTATCAAATTTATACAGCAAGTTATTTTTTCAAACCCATTGTTTTTCCCTTGTAATGGAATCCAGCGTATGAATATATGAATATTTTGCATTTAGAAAGATTCTTGCTGAATTAATTGGCTATCTAGCACTATCTGTGGCAGCAATAAGGGCAAGTTGAATTCTGTAAATGCAAAACAAAAGTGCTTTGGAGCTTCAGTCCCTATCTCCTTCAGCACAGAAATCACAAGACCATGTAAAAGTGACCAGGAAAAGATTATTTTTAAAAAAAACAATTGTAGACCACCCCAATTGTCTACAAGGAGCACAATGAATTCCCATCACCTCCTGGGGGCGCTATTCCACAGTTAATCCACAGGAAACAGCACTGGGTAGTCTTAATGGAATTGACATTTTACAGCAGCAAACTTAATTTAAGGATATCAAAGACTTACAAGGGAAATGGAAGCTAAACTTCAGTGTTCAGAGTGTCTGTAAATGACCCATAACCATCAGCTATCAACATATAATGATGTTCCTTGTTGCTGCTCTCCCCAGATCAGATTGTGATATTGCTCTGTTGATGAGTTCTGCTCGAAGTGTCAACAGGAAGCCATTAGTAGGATGACTCACTACTGCGCTAATAATGCACTGGCCACATTTTATAAAACAGAAATAAATTTGTCACTAGAGAGATTTATAGAGATTGAGGTAATGAGGTAAAAAGGGAATCAATAATATTATTATTTATTTGATAATAAATATTTGATAATAAAAGTAATGGCTTTATGGTGACTGCAGAGTGCCACCAGAAAATTCATTTTCATGTTATGTTTCTTATAAAGCTGGTAACAATGGCCTTTTAACTTTTGAGCAGCATGTCAGCAGAGCAGCAGCAGCAGCAGCAAGTGCTCCATCCATGTGTCTACACTTGAGGCCTTTAGGTGCAATGTTGAGCGTAGGTCACCCACGTGGTGGAAGTGCTCAGAGCCCAATACATATGACTGTAGTGATGTACATAAAATGGAGGAGAAAAGACTTGAAGCATAAATGAACACTTCAGGTCGTGGTTACGCCCGTTAGACGCGGCTGAGACATGAGCCTGCATGGAGCCTGTGTGGACAGCTGCATAGATTACAATGAGAGCGTATGTGTTGCGTGTGATGTGTGCGTGAAAAACGCATCTGACACGCTGTCTAGACACAGGGTCACACATCCAGCAGACACAAAACATTAGCATTCATTTTGGTTTCTGCCCACCTGACAAATGTAGGTCTAATAGTTGTTTTTGGTTTACACCAACTACTGTTGCTAGCTAGACTACACCAACAAAAACATGATGATTCTTATTTTCAGGTGATTACACACTAGTTAAAACATACTCATGAATATTATATTCCATTTCTGCCAAGTCTGTTCCACTAGATGCCATGACATTTACACAGTGCACCTTTAATTGTTTAATCCATTATTACTATAAAAATATTGATTCGTACAGCTTTAAATATTCTAATGATCTTTTAAACTTTGTGCCACAACTGGAATCTCCTAAAATCACTATCTTTCAAAGAAGAAAAATATGATATAGAAAAAAATATATATCTATATTAAAAATGTTGAATAAAACTGATTGAGGTTATGATTTTTTGGAATTGCTGCAAACCAGTGCCAGCTTTAACCAACAATAAGGGGAGCATTCATGATTCATTTGCAAACATCAAGTTTTGTTTGGGTCTTATATTTTGTAATGTCAACACATTATACTGTAACACTGACACACATTTGTGCTGGTGATTACACCTGATTTTAACTAGGTGGTTGCCTGAATACCAACAAAACATCTTGCGGTTGTGCCTTGTGAACAGAAATATAATCCTCTCTGTATATCCATTGCATTGCCACTTTAATCAAAGTTAGCGATTATGCCTTTTTTCCAGAGTTCCATACAGTGGGTCTAATCCATGCTAATCAGATTACAGACTGTCCGCAGCAGCCCTCAGTGTAGATACTGGTTTTGATTGATTGAACGTGACGACATTGCACGAAGGAGCCTCACAACTCATAAGCTGCTTAAGTTGATGGGTTTGAATATGAAGCTCCAAACAGATTGACCATAAAAGAGCAGCTATGGTGTGATAAAATTAGACTTTCAGCCAAGCTTGACGAATTTGGTTTATGATCAACCATATAAGTACATAAGTAGTCAAACAAAGCAAAGTCACCGTCCTGTCATTACAATGTCAACACTTCCTTCTTGCTTTCAAAGTAGCTGACAGCAGGGTGACTGACAGGCTGCGTTCACAGCCAGCGTGTTCTGAAGGGTTTATTAAAACACTATCATCACATCATATATTGGTTCATTAGCAGCCTCACCTCTGGGCGCACCCACAGGAAAGAGTTTGTTAATACTTGAAAGTTTATTTTGGGCAGGTTAGATTAACCCAAATCTGCAACCAGAAGGAATTGATTGTCGAGGTGTCAGGTAATAATAAAACTTTATTGATCCTTGTAGGGAAATTCTTCTTTTTCTCCACAGGAAGGTCAAAGTTCAGCAGCTACAGACTAGTATGTTAGAAACCACACACACATACACAAAGAGACCCTTGTCCTTGTGTTTTGCGGAGCTGAGCATACAAATTGTTTCAGTCCAGTGTCCTCTGCATGTACTTGAGATGACCTGTTGCCCTCACCTTGATGAGGCGATTCAAGCAACAGAGCTTGGGAAGTGAGCAGCAATGAGACGGCGGGACTGCAGGAACCAAAATAGTGTTTCTATAATCAAATCATCCAACTGGCAAGAGCTCATCAGACTGGGTTACATAGTACTTGACTGCAGTACAACAATGTGTGTCTGTCTCCTACAAGGACATCACTTACTAGCTTGGCAGAAAGCCTAAGGAAACTACATTCTTTGTAGAAAGGACAGACACAGGATCTCAGGTTTACTTCACAACAAGGGCCAGGCTCAGACCACAGTGTTGTATTTCAGGTGAGTTTCAGGAGGCGTGTATGGGGGGTTGACTATCAAGGTGAGTGTCTTGAAAAACATTCACATACAGGTGTGACAGGCTTGGATTTGGATTTACACTTGTTTACAGCTGCAACGATTAGTCATTTAATCGATTAGTTAAATTATTTGTCAACTATTTTGATAATTGATTCATGGTTTTGATTCATTTAAGAAAACAAATGTCCATATTCTCAGATTCCAGTATCTGAAAATGTGAAATGTGAAACTGTTGATGTGAAGACGTCATCCTGGGCATGTTTCACCATTTTATAGATCAAACAACTAACCGATGATGAACATTATCGAGAAAATTATCGACAGATTAATCAATAATGAAAATAATTATCAGTTGCAGCCCTACAATCTTTATGGATTGGTCAAATGGGGAAGTCTGGGTTCAGCTGAGGTGGGACAAGCAACAACTAAAGGGCAACACAGTCCCCCGGCTTATGACACACGTCAACAACATGAACATATTATTTACCATGTAAGCCGACACACCAGCAGTATTAACCCAGCACAGATGTTGTTTATGGATACACCACTGCTATATTTACCAGTGTCAAATCTTCAGAATAACAGCAGTTTTATGAATATTATTTTCCCCAGAACTGGCACATCCCAGTATGTCCAGTGTGAGTTACGGGTTTCAATTAACATGCACCAAATGGAGTGACACAACACCCCAAAGGCCCCAAAATCCAGTTTCAATACCTTTAATATTCCTGTTCATATCATGTTTACATTGTGCATATTCTTAAGTAAATTAAGTAAAATATATTTTGAGAGAATTGGGTATTTACATGATCAGACTTCATTGAGACAGCATCTAAAGCCCATTAAAGCAGAAGAAAGAAAAGTACAGTAAAGCCAACACTCCAAGGAAAAAAACTCAATTTTTCTTTTAATCTTTCTTTGACTTCATATTTGCTGACTGGAATGATTTTTTTCCCACTTACAGTGATGGTCAAAGGTTGGATAGAGGTCTCTTAATAATTGTTTCTTAATAGCTTTGGTGAAGGCCTGTATGGTTTAAACTATTATCAAGGGCTTCTCAAGGTTAGTTGACTGACAGGTGCTGGAACATGATTAAATCATAGTTAATGGGCAAGAACACAATCCTGTATAATCTGTATAAGATATAGTATATCTTTGCCTTTACAGCATACATACTATTTGTTGTTAGACCTTGAACAGCAGAAATATTTAAATGTCATTCAGATAAACGGGTGCTGTAAGCCATGACACACTTCAACAAAAGGACAACTGACCTTTACAATCAGCGTCTGCCAGCATGACCCTCACACCCTCCCACCCACTCCACCCAAGTCTCATGAGACTTTAAGTTATGGCAACGCAAGATTAGCTCTAAGGTAACCTCAGAGTTGTACTACTCACTTTGTTTTAGAAATAGTTCATCATTAACCCAGTCAGCAACTCTCTTAATGTTGACTGAACTACACATTTCTTTCCTGTTATCAACATGACATCTAATCACTACAGTGATCCTGTAAATACATTTGCCCTTGGTCTTGCACACCAACAAACGGGAAAAATAACATAGAAACAATGGCTTCCTCTGAAAGCTGCTTTCTGATCAAAAAGGCCATCAGGCAGGGGGTCTTCCCATAAAATATACTAAGACTATAATACCCTTTCTACTCAATTGTAAATCTCTAACACTTTGAAGCCCTTGAGCTAACTCCTGGGGACGAAACATGGTTAAAAAAACTTGTCAGTGGTCCTATAAATTTCCGTCGCAGCTGGAAGACGACAAAACTAAAAATGGATGGCAAACCTCTGCCAACACAAAACAAAATCTCTCAACCTGCAAAGCTGCTTCCTCTGTGTGTTTATTTTTTGGATTTCATTTAATGACAGCAGGGTATATTTACGCAGCGGTACATAAAAGCATGCTTCGAAGTCTATCCACTTCACCTTTCCATGTGGGCCGACAACGCCCACTTTCAACACCCAATCAAAAGCTCCCACTCTTCTCTACACCTCTGATCACATAATGAAGGTCAGAGTCATTCATTTATGTCACATCTTTTTTTTCACCTCCAGCTTGACATGTGGCAAAGACACTGATATTGATCTATCGAGGAAATTGAGTTAAAACCCCCTGAAAAGTCAAAAATGTGCTCTTCTTCTGCCCTGTGCAGAATGATGTATGTGCAGAATTTGACACTTCAAGGCTGTTCAGATTCATCTGCTGAAGGGGGAAAGTTTCTCTGTGTGCTTATCTTAGATCTCACTTTAAGGAGTGTACCTAAAAGAATGATTTGTGACATCACCACTAGTTCAGAAGCCAACTGCTGTCCAATATTCAATACACACAAGTGTGGTGTGGAAAGTTGAAAACTTCAGTGCACAGACGCATCTCCTGTTTCACATGTTACTTTTGGAATGAAAAATATGTGCATATTCATAGATTCTGGAAGCTTTTTTTTCTTTTTCTTTGGAGTTTTCATTCTGGATTTGAAATTTTTTTGTGAGAAAAAACATATCAGACACAAATCATTATTCAAAGCAATGATATTGCTCTTTTTACATGTCTTAAAATGTGTCTACATGGTATCTTTAAATATCATACAACTACCATTTAACAGAGTATATGCAGATTGTGGAGATTAAATTGCAGTGATGAATGTCACACACACCCAGTCCCAGCCCAGTTAATAAGTCAGAATTGTTTTAGTTTCCGCTAAACAGAAGGAAACAACATCTGTAGAAACGTCATTATCAACATACACACACACACTGGCTCATTGACAGATGATCCTCTGGGTGGCAGAGTGCTTGAACATCTTGTCAATTGCTTTAAAAGTGGTTTGTTTTTCCATAAGAAAAATAAGTATACATTACTTTCATATTCCCCGCAATTTCCAAATTAAACTGAATGATGCAATGTGAAATCAAGTTAATGCAGCAGCATAAAACAGGACATAGATTAAAGATACAGGGTAGAAAACATCAGGCTAATGCCCCCATTTCATTGGATAAAATCCTTGACAGTAAAAAAAAAAAAAAAAAAAAAATATTTAATTTCAATTATTCACCCTGTGAGACATGGTGTCAGATTTGGAGGGAATTCTGCTGGATTGATTTTGACTTAACAAGAGGAGGGAGCTGTTCTTCCAGAGGAAACAGAGCTTGGAGTTTGTTACAATCTTTATGAGTGTACTAAAGGTTGACAGTCATCTCTGTCTTAGACTTTAAAACGCTATTTTTGAAAAAATAATCTGGATGTTTAAAAATGCAACATGCAGCACCTGACATTTTCAATTTTATTTATAGGTTTATAGTTATCAAAAATAAATCATTGCACTTATTTTGCATATGTTTTTAATGTGGAGAATGGTGCCTTGTTGTGTATCAGGTGGTATTGTTTACACACAGCAGACTTGTATCCACAACAAACTTCCCCCAGGGAACATGGAAAGAAGTCTTGATCTTGAAACCTAATCCAAACTTTAAAAAAAAAAAAAAAAAAAAAAACGCCCACAAATGTATATTCATATCCACACAGGAGCAGAAATCTGAGTACAACCATGCCAACAATGCTTAATTACACAAAGATGTCAACCATTAACACCTGAGTAAAGAGACCAGTATCTTGGTCAGTCAGAAAAAGTTTGACACTGTAATGTACCTAGAAATACCTTGAGTGAAGCTTCATGCAAGTCATCATTTTAAAACAAGAAAAAAACAGAACAGAAAGAAAAAATGTGCCTGTCTCACCTTATGAGCAAGGTGCAAGAACAAGAAAGACCAAAAGGCCAGTAAGAGCAAGACCTTCACTGAACAAATATTTCTGCCTAAAGGCTTAAACCAGAAGATTTAAATAGTCACAGCTTCTTCACAAACTGACAGTCATCTATTGAATATCTTCCAAAATGTACTGAAAACAATTTTTGTTCTAAGATGCACTCATTGGGTACGTTTACATGCACACAAATATTGCACTATTATTCCAAATACGACGATATTCTTAATTTGATACAGGTCATATAAACAGCATATTCCATTTAGATATTACAAATTCGACCGTATTCCAATTGTAGCATTTTCCGATTAAGACATGTGGGATATGCCAGTATTATTCAGGTTTTAGGAGCATTCTTTGGACATGTATACAGCACATTCAGAATATGCATCTCAATTGGGTTTTTTTACCTCAGTTTGCGGCACACGGCCTTCTTGCCTGTTTTCTCCTGCACAGGCAAAATGACATATACTGGAGCAGGAAGGAAGACGGGAAAGGAATGAGAGGAGAGTGGAGAGCTGTCCAGGGTGGGCTGGAAAAACAAAATGTACCTTCTCCACGCCAGGGACAGAGGGGTTTGGTTATTATCCTGACTGACGGTGACAACTCAGCAGAGTAGTAAACATCATGGAACAACCTAGATACTGGATGTGCCTGTAACTGTAAATTTATAATATCAGTCATATCAATATCACTTATAAATGTCAGGCAGCAGCTCACCAATGTTTTTCACCTCATTGGTTTACCTCACTGCCTGCTCCGTTCCCAGCGGAACCCTGAAACTGAAACCCTAAGCATGTAAACAGGAATATTAGTGGAATATTCATTTTCATTAGCCATGTAAGCAGCTTAGTAGGAATATTGCCTTTTTTTTGGAATAAGGGCAAAACCCAGAATATTTTGTGCATGAAAATGTAGTCACAGTCATCCAGTAACAGTCTTTTACCACTGGACATTCCTTCATTGGACATTTTAGGAAATATTTTTTCATTTCCAAGTGAGTGCGCCTGGCCAAGTAATAGTCCAGCATATAACCCCTGTGTAAAACTACAATGTGTCTGTTTTGAGTACGGTTTAAATAGATGATATATACAGTGTTAATTTGTGAGATTTAGAGGTGTTAATTGGTGGACTTTGTTTGCTTCAGACAGAGCAAAGCTAGCTGTTTCCACTTTTATGCTAAGCTAAGCTAACCAGCTGCTGTAGTTTCACATTTAGCATACAGATAAGAGTGGTATCAATCTTCTCATCTAACTCTCAGCCAGAAATCAAATAGGAATATTTCCCAAAATGTCAATTTATTCCTTTAACTGAAACACATTTTCAATTTGTGGGCTTTTTATGTAATAAAAGTGGGGGGAAAGTACCTTCATCCCAACCTCTATCAGCCTCTGGGTTGATTTTTTTTTTTTCCTCCAAGGTCACTTAAATCTTATTGCAAGTTCCTCTTACTGTTCTGCTGTTTTCATTGAGAATAAATAGACTCAGATGAAGGACTATTTACTTTTAAAGTGACTGTCACTTCCACAGGAAAGTGGTTCCACAAGAGGCAAATGAAAACTGATATCAGTTTATGTAATCAATTTCAACAAGTGATTGTTACCTGATTAACTGCTTAGTGTTTAATGGTTCAATCAAGTTTACAGTGCAAGAACACTGTAAACACTTGCCAGATTTAACCAGCAGCGTTGTGAAGTTATTTTTACAGCTCAACAGCTGACCAGGGGTGAAACATCCTCTGCTAGTGCCAGAAAATTCTTGGAAATAAAACTCCATCAAATCCTTGCATATTCTAATAATAGACTGTGACCTGTCCTAAGGAAAGTTGGACCCCCATTAGAAAAACTAGAGCTGATAAGGTGATGCAGTCACAGCAGAGTGACTCCTCAGCACTGCAGCCTAATCATATGATGCTGTTGATGTAAGGACAAGGACCGGATGAAACCAGTCTAAATGCCAAGGGCCCACATGGGCTAAACCGGCGCTCAGAGTCAGAGTGGCTCCAAAAAATAGCTCCAATTAATATTTTATGTAACTGATTTTCCTCCAGGAGGGAATTGGCCTCATGGCAGCGCAAAAGGGATTTCCACCTCTTTCCAAATGCTCCTGAACGCAACACAAATGTATTCAAACATCCAGCAGAGACACTCACACAGCCTAAGCCTTGCTCTTGATATCGCATCTCTGCATAGTGTGGCGTCCTATAAACGCCGAAAGCACGGTTAATCCTCCTGATCACCGGTCAGCCGTCAGCGATAAACAGGCATTAACTATTACTTTACCTTTTAAGAATGAAGGTGTGTGTGCGTCCCGTGCAGGCTGCCGGCGCGGTGACCTTGGTGCGGGAAGATGCGTGTGTCTGTGTTGTGAACGACTCTGTGTTTAAATTTCCTGTAGTGAGCCGCTGCCTGACGTGGAGCTGCTGCGGGCTGCAGAGGGCGGCGCTGACTCTGTGTCTATTTTAAACCCAAGCAGCTCTAAAGGATTGACTCCGATATATCAGCCTACTCTGACAGTTCCTTAACGCTGCTGGGTACTGTAGTATTTCTCTCTGCTGCTCGAATGTGTCTCATGCTCAGAGTGACATCACTAGAGCACAAAGAAGCCCAATATGGGGATACAGCCATTTATTCTCAATTAATTGTGCCTATAAAAAGTCAGAAAATTATGAAAAATTCCATAGCTACATTTTTAAAGCTCAATGTGACGGATGATGACAGATGTCTTGCTTATAATTCGATAAATGGTCCAAAACCCAAAGAGGTTCAATTTACTGTCACATATTTTACAGTCTATATATAAAACAAAGAAAATCCTTACAAATGAGAGGCTGGAGTCCGTTCATGTTTTGCGGTTTTGCTTTAGAGATTAAAAATAGAAAAAACTCACCTAATCAAATTATCTAATTAGTGAAAGTGCTGAAAAGAGTTTAAAATTGAGTTAAACACTGAAAGCAGCTGAAATGTGAGTTGAAGGGTAATTAGTTTGAAATGTCAGTCAGTATAATCGTAGATCGATTACATTACATTAATTCTCTAAAACACAAAATTCTCAGTTGCTCAAATATGACATATTAAGGGTCTTGAATATTATTATTTTGTAGCATCTTATAATGATAATGGCTAAATGTTATAAAGAAAACAGATATGTGCTCACCGCTGAAAATTTGTAATTAAAACATTGGAAATAGCTGCCATACTGTAAAAGTTGAAGTGGCACCTGAAATGCAATTACTGAAAGAAATTGAAATGGCAGTTAAAATGTTAAGTGCTGACGGATGTTGAATTTTTAATTTAACCCTTGAGCAGTGAAAGAAATTGGGGAACATGAAGTGCCAGTTTAAGTCCATTTAACTTGCAGTGAAAGGAGTTGAATTGTGAAGAGTAAGAGATGAAAGTAATTGAAATGTCAGCTGACGGATAACCTTTGAAAGCAGCTGAACTGTCATGTAAAGAGTGACAGATGAAATAAAGTAAAAATGTCAACATGAAGAATTAGATATTTAAGCAGCTGAAATGTCAGTTGAAGAGGACGAGATGAAAGCAGTTGAAATGTAGGTAAAAATTCTGTAGTTAGTTATTAATATTAAGTATCAATTTAAGTGCAAGAACTAAAATTGAGAAATGTTGAACTTCAAGCACTGAAAGCAGTTGAAGAGGAATTGTTGGTCAAAATAGTTGCAGATTAATTTTCTGTTCAATGCAACTGGGATCCCTCTTTTTGAAATACCTTCTTGGACATCTAAGGGGCTGAAGACAAAGACAACCTCGTTTTAATTTCTTATATTAATACTTTGTTACTACTGATTGATGGAAGAAATGATCACTTTTTCCAGTCAGCAGTGTTCTTTACGAAATCCACAAACTAGTGGGGACAGGAGATAACCAGCCTACAATTAACTTTAATTTTACCGTCTTCCTTCTTCAGCAGATGCACTCTTTCTCCTAAATGCTCTTTGCGTGCATAAAGCTGTTTTTATCACCAGCAGCAAACTCAATCTGGGTCATTTGGACTCAATCCATGGGATTATTTGGAGAGGGTCACAGTGAAGCCTGTGCATATAGTGAGAGTGACTCGCCAAATGTAAAGAGGGAAATTTAAGACTAAGATTACAGAAAAGATACATACAGATTAGAGTCAGATGAGGTGACCAACATGAAAAATAACTACAATCAACTGCTAAACTCTAATTTATGAGGAGAAAATTGTGTGTTATTGTTATGGGAATGCAACCTGAAATGAAAATACAACTGACTACAATTTACCCAATTTAGCCAAATCAGTTTACCCTGTCCTTAACCAAATTATTTTAGCGTCACCCTAATCTCAAAAAATTTAAGTAAGACTGGAAAAAATAGGTGTGGTGACATGTCATTACACTTTAAAATAGCCAACAAATTAAAAGAGTTTATGGATTACATCAAAACAATATTATAGTGATATAAATAGTGATTAAAGGGAATAAGCATTTGATTTTTTGTCCACTTGGGGGCAGTGCAACAAGCTGTGAACACAACAAAGCATTTAGCTGTAAAATTCTTCAGTATATTCACCAGCTAGTCGCTAAATTTGTCTGTCTGCTACTGTACATGATGCTAAGAAAGTAGCATACGGTGGGTTTACAACATCAGAGCTTTTTTGCTGAAACAAGGTGATGAGTGCGGTGAGAGTGAACCAAAACAGTGAAGTTGTGGCTGGAAAACCAAAACAATTAGCTGAGAGTTGCTAAAATGCTATGTAGAGCTGAGAGGAACTGCAGAGTCTTGTGATAATTCTCGTGTTTGTCACTATGAACGACCCTTTTCACGTGACAGGTAGTCATTTGATCCATTGTTGATATAAAAATATTGATTAGTGTAGCTTTAACAGTTGGTTGTCAAAGATAGTAGTGTTGGTATATCCACTGTTAGTCTTGAATTTGTCAGGATTGGATGAAGGACTTTTTCTTCATGAAACCTTCATCAGAATAATTAAATTCAGAGTCCTTCTGTCAGATGTCACCAGCAATGGGTTCTGGGAATCTCCTCGTCTGAGGCACACCATTGCTTACGACATTATCAGATCATCTTTGCTGGTGTTTCAGTGACTCATCCATGCTCATGATAACAGTGTTAATCCATTTTCAGGAGCATTTGTGAGGTAATCAGCTGAACAGTCGCTGAGTCATTTCTTTACCTTTCCAATATCATGCTTTAGTCTAGTCAGTGTGCGAAATTGTGGCCAATTTGTTAAAAGGATAGTCAGTGGTAGTGTCTATGATGGAAATTCCTGGATATTAAATATTTGTCAATTTTCTTTAGTGGTCCCAGTAACATTTTTTGTTAAAGTGTACTGAGGAAGCATATCACATGACATGGTTAAGCTACGTTTGAGTAAAAAAAAAAAAAAAAAAAAAATGCAGTTGCAAGAACAATAGCCTCAATTCCTCATATCTTGGGATGTTTGATTTGACAGAGAACTTATTTTAATTCTAATTATAACTATTCTAATGATCTATTTACTCCCCTTGCTCTTTCATCTGTTTCTATCTGCGGATGTCTGTAAACATATGGTCTCATCCATATTACACAGGATTAGCATGCTAGGCTAACAGTCCGTCAGCTGTGTGACTTCATATCTGCGCTGTGACATCTTTCAGAGCTCACAAACACCGTAAACACACCTGTCATCTGCCCAGCACAGTGCTGTTAAACCAGAAACACAGTGGCTACACCTTATTTTTATACAGTTTATGGACTACATACAGCACAGCATGGCTATGCTAATGATTCTAGCCATGCTAACTAGCTGCTAGCCACCATGCATGCTGGTAAAATGGATCCGTCACGTATCTTTGTATCCGTGGGTTGGAAGCTCCTGATGCTTCGATTGGTAAATGTATGTTTTAAAAACTTATTTCAGGACTGTGCTCACTCTCAGTCCTGCTGTAAAAGACCGAGGACATAATTGAAACTGTACCGATTCATTTTGAAAGAGCAACGACCAATGGGGGAACTCCAACAATGGGCCGGCCAACCAATGGTGTAACTTCATCATTCAGTCAATCAGTCAGTCAGTGACGGACAGACATTCAAGGTTATAGGGCTGATCCATGGCCAGTCCAGCAAAAAAATATTGATTAGTGCAGCTTTAACAGTTGGTAGTCAAATAGAGTAGTGTTGGTATCTTTGTAGTTAGTCTTGAATTTGTCAGGAATGAATGAAGGATTTTTTCTTCATAAAACTTTTATCAGAATAATTAAACCCAGAATCCTGTCAGAAGTCACCAGCATTGGGTTTTGGAAATCTCCTGCTGTGAGGCACACCACTGCTTACAGCATCATCAGTTCATCTTTGCTGATGTTTCACTGACTCATGTTTATGATAACAGTGTTAATCCAATTTCAGGAGCATTTGTGAGATAATCAGCAACAGTCGCTGAGTCATTTCTTTACTTTTTCAATCTCATTCGTTAGTCTACTGTATGTATGAGCCAGAATCAAGAATAACAACTGACAAGCTGCAGAATAAAGCCTGCAAAGTCTTAAAGGGGCATTACATAATTACATAAACAAATACTCTATTGTTCCATTTTTAAGGTTGGTTTGTTTAGGATCAGTAGTTTTAACAGCAAAACTAAAAATTATTCAATTTTGTATAACTTCAGCACAGATGTACTTGCACTCTTCTTCTGTGGTGTTGCCATTTAAGGACAAATTAAGAAGTAGCTGAGCCTAATTCTGTTCTGTTTGGCCTCTTGCCTCTTTCTGTTTAAGCTTGATCTTGTGCCCAAAATATTTTGTGCTTTGGGGTTGTTTCCAGACCTGCATTTTCAGGCGTCTCTGTGCCATTATTTGGTGAATGGATATCACTTTACAATATGATTATCCAGCAATTATTCCTAATCTTGCCAAATATGCCAGGGCTGCCAATTTTGTCACTTGCAGCTGCAACTCATCTATAATGAATCAATTGAAAAAATGAAAAACACTGATAATAGGCTCTCACTCATTTGATTTTCTCTATTCTCTGAATTGTTCAATGTTGTTTTAGCAAAGTATTCTCTATTTAAAAGCTATAAACTGTGGCAGTTGGCACATCACTCTGTCCTAAAAGAGCTCTTAACACTACTTGTTTTGTTAGGCTGATTTCAGTGGAGACTTTGAGTGTCCCATGCTAATGTAAATTCACTTTTAAAGGCTTTTCCATGCTGAGAAGAGTTATATATCTATAAGAAACACATTTCATACCGACATAAATGATTAAGCAGTTCTTTGGACCAATGCACTTTCAGTTCGGCAACTGATTTGGATTCTTTAGAGCTTTGAAATCTCATAGGATGTTAATTGTGATTTGACCCAACAAGCCCCAACTTAATAGCAGTATTTGAAACTGTGAATAAATTATCTCAAAATAAAATAATTTGTACAGTAGATGATTTTTAACATTATGTGCACTGGCTGGTGTAGTTTTATAAAGAATGTTAGCTATAGCCGGGTATAGCTAGCCGCTAAGGCTAGTGTGTTTAGCTGCTGGTGTTTTTTTTTCGTTTTACACTTTATTTTGATTATGCAGTAAATAAACAATATGATTTATTAATCAGTGATTTCTTTGACATGTCTGACCTATCACTACATTTTGTCCGTTTTGGAGCTCCATATGTAGGCTATATGTGTTTTTTTTAATAATCTAAGAGGGCAGTGTATAGAAGTATATAAAAGAGTTAAAAGAAACAGACGATTAACAGTTTACCAAATCCCAACAGTGTTTTTTTCCCTTTACTTTAGATTACGTTATAATCTACATCTCTTCCCTGTATCGGCTTTACATTTTTTAAATACCTACAAGCTCTTTAGTACCTAATGCAGCTACTGGGGATACATAGCAATGTATTCCATTTAATTCTTTCATCTCAACAAAACCATGTCCTGTAAATTGTGAGAATTCACATGATCCACACTGTTTGAATCGGTAAACAATAAGCTTTCAGGCTGTAGATAAAAACACAAACAGGCAGCTCAGGTTATAGAAGCATGGCGCTCCCAAAATCCAAACAGAAACTTCAGACAAGCTCACGCTGTTGAGGTAGAGGTGCGGCTCACAGGGGAGGCCAAGGGAAATATGCTTTTTGTCTCACAAGAGTATAGTTGAGCCTGGAGGGGGACTGTTTAGGGTGAACATGATCCATGAGAAGAAGTTAAAAGCATCTCAATGTAAACACTGCTATTGTTCTGGTTGGAGTGAATTCTCTGCTTCTTTAGAAACCATCAGAAAATGCAGGAACTTTGAAACTGCCAAATAAACATAACTTGCATATTTTGTCGCTGAGGGAATTTACAGTCACTATTGAAGGAACATCTGTTGTGTTTCTAATTAAAGCTCAGTATTTCTATAGTTTTTAATATCCAAACAATACATTTTCCACAGCTGCACAATCCAAATTACAACCCAGGGAGGAAAGTAATCACAAGTAACTCATAACATATTCCAGTTGCATTTCAAATAATTGATTGCAGTAAACAATGATGTACTAAATTTGATGCTGTATAGAAATCAAAATGTAAACTATATATCTTGTAAGTGTGGAAATGTTAGATACAGCAAAGGGGGCAAAAAGTAGTTCAATTACAGTAATGTATCCCACAGGCACAAATAAAGTACAAATTATTATTTTTTTTTAGATACTGTAGTAATGTCTCACCAACATTTTGAGTTAATTTAGAGCTACATCAAAAGAATGAAATCCTGAATTAACATTAGCCTGCACTAAACCAATTTTTTGCTTTTTCAAATAGATTTTAACAAGAATGAATGAGTATATTAACTTTTAATAGTTGTACATATGGTTAACCTTTGAATTTTAAGCATACTAAGCGTACATACTACATACATACAAAAGAGTTTGTTTGGGATGTGAATAAGGTAAAACAGGTATAAGTGTAGCTTATTACAAGTCTGAAGGATTGTCAGTAATATGCAAATAATTATAATGTGTTCTAATATAAAGTGTGTGGAAACAGAATGTTGTCATGTTTTAATTGGAACCACACAGAGTAAATCTTAAGGATATATTTTGAATGGATTCATTCTTTTCACAGGTTTATGATGAGTAAAAAGAAGACATGAAGTTATTATAGCTCATAGCTGCGGATGCAAGACATATGTCATCAGTAAAGAGCAGAGTTAGAATAACCAGAACTACTATAAAATCAGTGCATAGTTTGTTTCCTGTTACCAAAATTGTATCGGTTTGGTTAGAAATTTAAGACTTATATTGATTTTGTTGACTTATACAAGTTTTTAATAAGGACCGTGAATTTTTGACAAAATTCAACACGAGTTTGAAGGGGAAAATGTGTCCATTCAGTACCAGCTAGAATATCTTCTGGGATATTAAACTGACAAGACACTGCCTTCTTAAATGAACAGACAGTTGTCACGCAGGTGTTCTCACTTGTGTGATTATTAAATGAGAACAGCTCTTATAATTGTGTCCCAGCACATTCATATGTATTTTGCTGAAATTGCTGTCAGTTCAGTCCTTCATAGAATATTCTGTCAATTAAAATAATCATACAAAGTTCTTAATATCTTAAGGCTTCAAAGGAGTCAAGCTATTTCAAACTTTTGCTTTTTTGAAGCCATCAAACGGCTCCTCTACACCACTCAAAGGCCACCGCTGAATATCAAGTGTGAGTGTCTTTGGATTTGAAGTTTGACCTTTAAGATGGCCCCCTCAGGTTGACATTTTCTTAATGTTTTTGCACTGCAAAAAGGTACTCAAATAAATTAGACATGGAGAGTGCATGGCTGACGAATCACTGGTTTCTAAGACATATCCAGCCAGCAGGGGGCAGTAGGGTAAATGAATCCAAAAGGTCACAAATGAGCTAAGGTTATCCTTGAATCCAACCACAGTGGAGGTCCATTTCTTTGTGAGGGTAGAAAACTTTTTCATTCAGCCTCATTGAATTTCATGTTTCCCATCCACTGTTGGTCAAAGATGTATCATTTAGGTAAAATTTCTAATTATTTATCAGTTGGAAAACCTGAGGTCCAACACCTCAGATGCCAATAGAATTTTTGAGCAGAATTGTGATACATGTTTTTGTTACGTTTATCCAAAGGAGTTTTGGTAGGATTAATTTAACCAAGCAGTATGTAATCCTTTCCCTGAAATGAAAACACGAACATCAGTTTAGGTTAGGCTATGAAAAAGACATTGAGCTGAATGTAAAATCTTTGCTGGTCTTCAGATATCAGCAATCACAATGCACCAAACACAATAAACTGGGATTTGTCACATGTAATAGCATATAAATACATCAACTGAAAATCATCCTTACTTATTGATTTCTGTTATGAAATAAATATCCTTTGAGCTTTGGGTGAAGTGAGATGTGGATTGTGCAAAAATGGCTACAGCTCAAAATCAATAAGAAGTCCCCAAATTTGTTGACAGTTGACAGTGCAAGACCCACAATGCATCATTTTAAACATTCAGCAGGTAGCAAGGTGTTCTTTCAGTCCAGCTACACACTATAGCAGCTATTCATTTTCCCACAGGACATTTGAGTGCATCTTTCACGGACCTTGAGGCACATCTGTCTTTACAAACTCATGTTGCACGGATTAGTTTATTCACACACACACACACACACACACATACAGGAATATAAAATTACACAATATAAAATGTATTGATTTTTCTATTTAATTTAATGTTAACCATAAAACCAATGTCCATTGGATTGGTGTAGTGAAATCAGCATAAAAACACTGTAAAAGAAGAAGAAAAATGAAACGTTAAAACATGCAAAAACGAAATGCAAAAGAAGTAGATGGAAAAAGAAAACAAAAGAAAATGGAAAAAATATATAAATTTGAAGCAACTTAAAGAATTATTCACCACAGTGCACATTTTATTTGCATCAGAAACAAATTAGTAGTGTAAACTGTACAGCCATGAATTACCAATGAACAAAAAAGAGAAAGGTCACGTACAATCACATTGTTGTTTTAGTACCTTTTCCTTACTTTTCCATTTGTCTTTATATTAATGTCCATTTCACTAAACTTACAATACTACAATACTTCTCCTGCAATGAATTTCAGGTGGTTGCACTGCTTCAAAAAAGAAAAGGACAGCAATGTGTTTGTTTCCCCGACACAAGGTCAGGAAAAAGGTGACACCTCCAGAGGTTAGAAAAAACAAACAGAAGAAGAAGTAAAGAATCATCCTGTGTCTTGATCAATTTTGTGAATTTTATTCACAACTACCAGACTGACAAAAGTTCTGAAGCATTTTGGTATGAGGCCGCAGTGAGCTACATATCTTAATAATACATTTCTTATGTATTTTCCCCCTTCCTTTCTATTTGTACGATAATGTAGAAAAATATGGCTTTTTTGGAAGAATTAGAATCTAGAAACGTTTTTAAATCACTGGTTAGGAAGATGTTCAGGTCCTCGTCTATTTTGATGGACTTTAGATCATCTACAGGCTCATAAGTCACAATTAAACGACTGATTTTTATTAAAGTCACACAAAGACCTTTTAATGCTGACATAATTCCAGGAGGAGATTTAGATAAAGAAAGGGAGGATTTTTAAGCTTAACCAACTCTTCTCCACTATCTCTACCCCTAGAGGTCACTATGCACCAGAAATCTCCTGCACACAATAGGACAGCAGCACTGCACAATCACATCATCCCTCACATCATCATTTCTGGTCTCTGCTGGCTGATGTTTAAGTTTACAGCCTGCGTTCCTGATTTAAAGCTGTACTTAAACCACGCGGGGCTGTGTGACTGATGAGACCACCGAAGGAAGAGGCTCTTTCCACACCTTGATGTTTACCTTTCCTGTCAGCTTGTTTCCACAAAGGCAGCGAAGACCCCGACTGTTTGGGTCAGAGGGACTGCAGCTGGGGGAGGTTCTGCATTCTCACCTCAACACCTCCCTCTGCGGTGGGGGTGAAGGGCTAAAGAGACATCCAACAGCTGTATCCATAGACATGCTCCACCTGCCTCATGCTGCCTTACACATCAAATCATGGCGAGGAATCTGTATTTTAGCAAGTCATTCAGTCTGTAGCATCCTAAAAATCATCATTTTCTGAAACATTGTGCCATGTAACTGTCATAACAAGTGTCAATAACTCAAAAAAAGTTCTTTCTTGACCCTGAAAACAGTTGAGAAAACAATCTCACCACAAACTCCATTTAGTAACTGTTCTGGAGCTTTCCATTGTATTACATTGTCAAGACAGAATGTGTGCGCTACGATGAAGAAAAAAATGTCAATTAGTACCAAAAAGTACCAAAAAAAGTACCAAAATATACAATATAAAATAACAATTGCGATATAAGAGTACCAAAATATACGGTATGAAATAATAGTACAAAAAATACAGTTTATGAACATTTTATTATATATTGTTCTGTATAAATATCAAGATATAAATATAAAAATGCTGTATTATGTTATATAGTGAGTTGTATGGTAAAAATGAGGTACAGTAATAAGAATACATGTTAAATTGTGGGATAAAGTAAACTTATTGTACATGTTTTGTTGCACTTTGTTTGGCACATTCTTGTAAAAATGTGAGATCTAGACTCCAGTACTGCAACTGACAAAGCCAAATGATACACTGCAAGAAAATGTAGGGAAATGTATGTCAATCTATGTTCAAAAAATGTCTGATCCTCCTCACCCGCTGGTCAGTGGTGTCACCGGAGCAGAAGTGTGCTTTGCTATGGCCACACTGATAGGACTGTGATAGTTTGTAAGTGTGTGTGGGGTCGTTACATTTGCATTTCAAAGAAACCTTGTTAGATTAAACCACATAGCTGTCAGGTCAGTGATGGGTTAAAAGGGTCATTGCTGAAAACAATGTACTGTTAATAGGTGAGTCATTTTGAGTGGACGAGAGGAAGTGAAATAGCTGGTAGAGAGGCTGCAAGGGAAATGTGTTTTTAGTTAGAATGGTACAATTTGGGCTGAAAATTGTCTGCGCTTCTCTGGGCTGCTCATTGTTTTAATTTAAGGAAGTAATGATCATTTCACTCATGTTTCAGTATTTTTTAATGGCTGTATTAACACCTACAGTACCAGTCAAAGGTTTAGACATACCTTCCCATTACCTTGAATGAGAAAGTGCATCCAGACTTTTGACTGGTACTGTATATACAACAACTTACATTCACTTTTTAAAATGTCATAAACACTCTGAGTGACCCTGTATGCATCTGTAACTTAAAAAAAACACAACATAAACAACATTTAGGGGAGATTATCAGTTGTGATTAGGTAACATCCCAACAACTGTCAGGGCAGGCCAAGTCAGCCTGATTATCAGTGTGTGCTCAGGATTACCCAGCCCCCCCTCGGCCAACTTTTAGCCTCCACAAACCTCCCGCTGCTTGTCTCCTGAATGCGTGCCCTCCTCCTCTCACCTCCTCTGTTTGTCCATCCTGACCTATTGTTTGGTGACTGACGATGCACGGCATTCATGCCTGGCTTGAGCTTTTTGTTCCAGAGTGGCGAGGGACACCTGGCCGACCACCTGAAAAAAACTTTTATTTATGGGAGGGTAAAGGAGATAGGTGATATTTTTCTTTGATATTCAATATTCAGTATTTTGGCCAGAATCAGACACTAAAAATCAGGGCATTAAATTCTTTTGAGTGATAAAAACTATGGAAGCAAAGGCAGTGAGAATGATGGAAAGGAGGGAAACTTTTTAGACTGATCTCTGACCTTCAGACAGTCTTTGTATGTTGCTACATGAAACCTTTGCAGCACTTCAAATTGTCCACGTATTTTTCCAAAGCACCTGCCAAAATATGTTTCTGCAGCATGTACTGTATATATGAACATTTTAAACCTGGCCATATATAACAAACAAATTTAAATTCTGCATGTTTACTGAAGTAAAATGGTGGGATTGCGACCAAAATGAAATACTACCATCTAGCTTTGACCTCCACAGTGTGCACAATCTGACTCACCAAACAAAATATTCACACAGCTTCTATTACTGCCTCTCAATTCACCATTGCATTTTATAGCTACTTTATATTTCAGGTGGTGGTTATCTATATCAGTTTTTTGTCTGTGGAAACAGGATTATTGGCTTTCTTTCCAACAGTTAGATGAGAAGAGTGGTATCAATCTTCTCATCTCTCTGCAAGAAAGCAAATAAGAGTATTTCCCAAAATGAAAATGTTGATTTATTCCTTTAATTGAAATGCATGTTTAATTTGGGGCCTTACTTATGTGATAAAAGTGTGTATGTGTGTGTGTGTGTCGGGTTTCCTCTTTATCAGCACTGGAAGCAGGGGGCAACAGCTAGCCTGGCCTAGAGACATGAAAACTGAAAGAAATTCAGTTTTACTCTCTTATGATCCATTTAGCATTAAGGTACTTTTTGAAAATGTAACCTGTTTGGGCTTTAAATGTCAAATTGCTAATGAGCAGTTTTATGAACAAAACTTTTACATATTAAAATACTGGAGTTTGTTGGAATTCTGGTCTGATATCAGCGCAGAATTTTTGTTTTCATTATCTGGTGGTCTGTTGACGTGCAGAGAGGTAGATTTCTATAACCTAAATATACTGATGTATCCCTCCAACCAGCCCCCGCTGTGTTCCTTCCAACTGTTTGAACAGCTGGGCTTTCTTTATCACTGCTGGGACCCACCGCTGATTCTTCCTGGTGGGAGGGGTAAGTGAGGTGAGTATGTGAAGGTGGGGGGTCGTGAGGGTTGGAGGCTCTCAGCAGGAAGGAGGTCTGGTGTGACTACCGCCTTGTTTAGCAGAACACAGCTGAAGTCAAGGCAGAGACACACACCATCAGCAGCAGACCTCCAGCATTGCATATAAGAGTCTGTCTGTATCTCAAAAGATCATGTCTTCAGGAATTTGATAATTATGATGCCAATAAAATATAACAGGTAAGGATAACAAAAAACGAAAAAACCTAAATGAGATTCCAGGAGCACAAAAGCCTTTCCTTCAACCAGAGGATCTGCTGAAATGTCCTTGAAGTATCTTAATTAAGTCACAGAAATTAACATGAGCACCAATCTCTGCAAATATTTCTTCCATCTCTCAATCCTTTCAATTGAGGTATGAATAACTGACTATATCAGACATATTTATGGTGTGGTTTCTGTTTTATAGTTCAGTGTTGGATTTCACCTGTTGATAGACAGATTATTGTATTGTTTGTATTTGTTGTATTGTTTAGTTTACATTATTTGCTATACCAATAATGAAGGGATGGCTTGCATTGTTTTATTGCTGAATATGAATATGCTAAATCGATGGTAGAACTCTCAACAATCTTGAGAATCAGAGGCTGGCCAATCACAGTTCTTGCGGTCCCCACATTGTATCTCTGTGGCCGCCACTGAACCCGTTAGTGTGTCTATTCCCGTTTTTCACTCCAATGAAGCGCTTACTCTCTTTAGTAAAGATGAAGCGCATTCAGATGCTCTCTGTTAACATGTCAGATAAAGTCACTTTTAACGATACAGTAACATTTCTCTCACAAGACATTTTTTTACACTTTTGTTGTTCTGCTTTTACCTTTTTTGGCAATAAATTATTCAGTCAAATGATGCTTGCACTTTTTCTGAACCTCTACTGCACTGTGTTAATGCCTGTTTAGTATGTCTATCCATGAGTATCAGCATGTGAAACACGCATACTTGCTAATTAAGTTCAGCACCAGAGTGTGTTGTGAAGTAAATGTCAGTGAGGGAAAGTGCAAAAGGTTGATTGGGAAGTTAAATTGGATATTGAACTGACTTGTCTGCATTTCGGTCAGTGTGTCTGTGTGCAGCGGGGTTATTGTTGGATAAAAAGCATGCCAGGCTAATAAGAGCTAACAAATACAGGACAATTGGGTTACAAATGAGCTGCAATTCCACCTCAGGGTGAAAGATAATTACAATCAATACAAACCTCAGGCTAAAGTCTTATATACACTGACCTTGAACTCAAGGTGAATGCATCTATGCTGTGTTTGCTGGTGTTTTTCACATTCAGATAAATGATATTGATAGAAGTGAGATTTCCCTTCACACCAGTGTCAAGAGCAAGATAGTGAAGTCCTGATCTACGAACCTGCTCAAGCTGTTATGAAAAAACAGCTTGATTTTCTGGCAGTGTGTATGTGTGTGTGTCTGTGTGTGTTTTGGGGGGGAATAAAATTATGGGGTGAAAGGACGCATGTTGACAAATCACATGGCCATCAGTCTCTCGGCCACCACACTCCATGCCAGAGTCAGTCGTCCCATTAATTATAAGAGGCAGGCATCCCAACCGAGCTCCACACACTGCCTCATTTATCCCCACTGACCGGTTCACACAGCAGACATTTTGTTTCGGGCTCTGAGACTTGTAATTGGCGGCGGCCACACAACGCAGACCTTAACATGAGCCACTTTGGAGCCTCTCAGCCACCCGTCAACATCAACCCCACACAGGCACAGCCTTGACAACATGTACACTGTTCTGACGCTTAAAATGCTCCTGTGTTGAGCAGTGAGAACACGAATATGGCTCGACACCTGGACTGAGCCTGAATGCAGCTCAGTCCAAAGATCTTCTCCTCCTCAGACACGATGCACAAATACTTAAAGTAATAACCTGAAACGTTTTCCTGCAAATAACTGACTGACTGCTATCACAGGTGTCCTGTTGCTCTTTTCTTCCACACAGGAAGTGATGCATTTTATGTTTTATGGTTTGTTGTAAATTAATAGCAAGAACCCCATCTCGTTAAACTCATGGAGTTTTGAAGAGTCAGAATTCCTCTACACCTCCTCTGTGAACTTACCTGCTTTAATTATTATTATTTTTATCACAAGGGGGCAGTGCAACAATCTGAGAGCACAACATTGGCATATCACCCTGTAACGCTGATAAGGTGAGGTGTGTTAACATGCAGTTGCTTATTTGCACATTCAGCAGAAACAGAGCAACATAGCATTCATTAGGAATTGTGTTTTTGGCCACTGATGTAATGTAGACCCAATATTTTCTTTGCTTTATGCTCTGATTTGGTCACCATTAACTTATGAGGGAAATATTTGGCTCTTTAGCAGCTAAATGGTCCATTATATGGATGAACTGCACCTATATAGCACCTCTCTACCTTAACTGACAACACACATAATAATTGTTGTCTCTCATTCACCCATTCACCCACTCACACACCGATGGTGGCATAGGTGCCATGCAAGGCGCTGGCCTGAGTGGGAGAAACTTGGGGCTCAGTGTCTCGCTCAAGGACGCTTTGACACATTGACAGGAAGAGATGGTCTGGTCGGCTGGTCAGCAACTTTGTCTGTCAAAGTAGTGCACAGTGGGTTCATCTTTTTGCTGAAAAAAGATGCCTACTGTCGCCAAAAGAAAGTTCTCATGGCACATTCAGCATCTAATGAACATTGGGTAGTAACACATTACTTTGTAATGCATTACAATAATGTGATTAGTTTTTTCAGTAACAAGTAGTGTAAGCGATTACAATGTGAAATTAAGTAATTACATTATAGTTACTAATCCCAGTAACACATTACTTTGACAATTTGGGAGTTGACTTACAGGTAGTTTGATGGGGGCTTAATATCAGTTTGATCTCTGTGCGTTCAGTGGACAGACTGGTCTGGCATCTGCTAGTTTGATGTTGGGGCTGGAGGCATGGGAATGTGATTAACCCTGTTTGCAGGGATGCCACTGTGCTCACACACTGATGAAGGCCGGATGGCCAAAAACGTTCTGTTACAGATGAACAATTAAATCATGTGAATAATATCTAACTGACTGCGACCCTCCTTTCACAAAATGGAGCGTGATTAGCTGCCACCAAAAGAGGAGAAATGCAATTCCATGTAACTTTAAAGTTGTGTTATTTGCATGTTGTGTCTTCTTAGCTGGCTTGCTAACATTACCTACTGGTAAGGCAACATTCAGGAATTAGTTCAGAGTTGGAGAGTGTAAGAGCAATGCAGCTTCAGCAAAATGACAAGACTTCATGCTAATGTTAAACTAGCTGTTGATGACCAGTACATATATCCAAACTGTAAGCCAGCCACTCATCTCTAAAAGGCATATTTAACAGAGTTTGGCTGAGTAACAAAAGTAAAGTAGTAAGTGATTTCTGTTGAGCAATTTGTAAATTAATGTAATCTTTTTAAATGAGCAAGTAACTCACCCGATATTGATCGTGAATGCACAATTTAATTAAAACTGAAAAACAAATGACAGTTTCAATCTGATGGATCAATGTTTTCAGCTCTATTCTGCTCTTTTATATAAGCAATATCCCTTGAAAGCACATATGTACATGCAGACATACCTTCCATGCCACTCCGCCTCTCGACTGTATGTTGTTACTGGCACAGAGTGATACCTGGAGCTAGGCATGCTGGGTAGGCATTTTTCAGCATCCTTACTATTCTGAGTATAATGTCTGGCGGCCAGCCACGTACAGCATTACCAGCCCGGCGAGCTCGCTGCCAACATCTGTACACGTTTCACACAGACTGTGGAGGATCTGGCACCGTTACTCTACTGACAGACAGACTTGCAGCTCCACATACCTTCAAACTATTCTCCAAACTGTCTGAGGGTGGGTTGGAGGGGTGGGGGGGGGGGGGGGGGGGGGGGTGCAGTGAGGGGTACGGGAGGTGTTTCACAGCCAGAAAAACATCTATCATGCAGGCGCCGCTGTGACCAAACAAATCAGCGGCGGCTAGAAAATATGATTTCACCAGGAGAGGAATGTGAGAGCTGAGGCACGCTGCAAGGTTGGTGTACACTGTATATGCTGTGCAGAAAGAAGGCATGGTGGGATCAGTGGTGTTGCTAGTGGAGAAAGGTGAAAGGTGCTGATGATCCTAGGGGCTACAGCTGGCAAGAGCGTGAATAAGGGGCCCTTATAAAATCCAAGGGTCCTGAAGTAATGTTCTGTGGGACTGAAATGCCTCTGCATGGGACATTTAAGTTTGTTCAAAACTTTTGAGGAAGAAAAGAATGAAGAATGAACACATATATAAAGAAAATGGATGATTTTTTGCCATTTACTTCAAAAAGAAATGAGATTTTCATCTTGGGCTCTACATGAAATCACTGCACAAGATGGAGGTGTTGTAGGCCTCAGCAGAAGAGGCCATGAGGAAATAATCAGCCCATCTATGAGTGGGTCTTTTGGGCTGGTGTGATCCCCCCTCTGCTCTCCAAAATCCTTCAAGAGTCTGCAGGGATCTAATCAATCACTACAAACAGGCAAAATTCTCCGACATGCCATTCCTGCCCCAGATTCCTGCTAAGTTTGTGTTTTTGTTTGTTTTTTCCCCACTGAGAGGTCAGCACACTGAGACTCTGAAAAAACAGCAGATTCCTTGAAGAAAAGTTAGTTATTATCGGTTGTGTCGATCAGCGGAGTCTGGCGGGACATTTTCCTCTATAGTTATTCAGCTGCAGACACCGGATTTGATTTCATTAAGTTTCAGCCAGTCTATAGTAGATGAGCCAAATGGAATCAGGCCACATGGCTCTTACGGTATGTCAAATTGAATCATTTGTTCAAATTGAATTAAACTGCCCCTCACACAAATGAGGGTGTACTGGTGATGTACCAAACTATATCAGCAGCAAATGAAAATAAAGTTTTCATTATTTTTCAGGAGAACAGCATTAAATCACCTTGCTGTCCATGCACATCCTGTCCCATGAGTATAGAATCGATACACTGTTCAACAGCCCAGTTTCTTTCCAGCACAATCCAATTTATTGATAGCTTTTAATTAAAAATGAGTGAAGATAGCAGCAAATGGAGCAACAGGAAAATGTTCCATGCTGAGTTTTGCCATTAAAAAAAGGAACATGCATTAACAATGTTAAATAAAACAATAGATTTCTGGTTAAATTGTGATAGTGAATGCTAGAGAAACTTTTAACAAGTAGTAATGTGCATGTATATACATACATGTGCCCCTAATGATAGGATACTGACTCATAATCTGTAGAACTAAGGGGGGGTTCACTGTCTGCAGTTGTCCCATTTGTCCTTTTTTGAATACAAATGAGTTTACTACCTGACCAAAGGACAAGTCTCACACCTTTGAGCAGCTGTTACACAGGCAATAAACCATTCACAAGACAACTTTCACAAAACAATAGAACTGCTTATCACCAGTCACCAAGAGAGATCAAGATCAACAAAAGAGGCTTCACACCAAAACAATTCAGTCTGCTGACGTGTATTTAATCAAAGTGATGTCTGGTACTGATGGATGGTGCAGAATGTTTATTGTAAACACAGCAACGTCCCGTAACCATGTGCAATTTAATGCAGTTAGTTGATGGTGATCAGAGTGATGTGAAAAAATGCCAAAGTAATGAATAAAATACTGTGCTCGGAGTAAAATTGCTGCATCCAAAATCTTATGTCAATAAGAGTGTAGAAGAGTTCATGGTAAAAATGTACTTAAGTGTTAGTGAGATTATATAAAAAGTTATTATGCAAAATAACTAATAACTACAGTTATCAAATGTAGTGAAGTAAATGTAAAGTCTCATAAAATGGAGTGCTGGTACTGTGCTCTTTTGTCACACCACCTCAATAGCCAGTTGCAACAGTTGTTCATAAGTTCAAACTTAGCACAGTTATAAGTATTCACTAACTGGAGATATATCACTAAATTAAAACGACTTGCACCACATAAAATTTGGACAGAGATTAACTGTTTCTAAATATTCACATCTACTAACTATCTGATTAGTTAACTGAAGTAACTGACAAAAATAACATTAGCTTGCTAATATATTACCCATTTTAATATATTGATAATAATAATCTTAATAATAACTATGCAATCTGGTAAGTTTTCAATCACATTTCACAAAAACAACATAATATACCTAAAATTACAAAACATCATGCTAATAACGTTAGCCTAAATGAGCAAAAAACATAAGTCAGATTAGCATCTTAGCATCATCGGATATTTTCCACACACTTAAAGACCCCCTCCACTCAAAAACATGTTCTTCTTGTTCCTACTGTTGTATGTTTGAGCTTCTCTGTGCAGAATGATGTATGTGCAGAGTTTGACACTAGCAAGCTGTTTTCACATTAATCTGCTGATAGTGGAAAGTTTCTCTGTGATCATCGAAAATGTAATTGGCAGGCCTATGAGCATAATTTGTGACATCACAACTAGTTTGGAGCCAATCTTGGTCCAATATTTATTATGCACAGGTGTGATGTGGAAACTTGAAGCCTCCAGTGCATAAACACTCAGAATGAACTTAAAGTGAAGCAGGAGACATCTTGTGTCCAACAGTTAAACTTTTGAAACAAAATATATTTGCATATCTATATTGGATTTTGGATTGGATTTTTAATGAGGGAGAAGGAGAAGTTGTAATTTTAAGGATAATTGAACTTTTTGTGGAAAAACCATATTAGACACAAATTATTATTAAAAGTAGAAAATTACTGACAAAGTAATATAACACTTGGAGTCCCAAAACTGTTATTTTACTTAAGTTATGTTACAGCTTGACAGACATTCCTTAAGTTTTAATGGTGCAATCAGATTTAATAAATCACTAGCTTGAAACAAGTAGTTAAGAATTGACTAACTATAACTAAGTAAATGAATGTGCAACCCAATCTGTGATAAATGTCCTCTCAAATGTTTGAAAATGTCATCTAGACTTTTTGTTATCTTTTCTTTGTTTTACCATATGCACCTATTAGTCCAAATACTGAGAAAGATATGCAGACTCTGTCTTCTAATGAATACAAAGAGATTAAGATGAGTACTTATTGGTTTTGGCTCCTACTCTAAAGCATACAGAGTGATTCACTGACATTTATTTTTTATTCAGTTACCATCCAGATCTGTCTGACTTTCATCTGCATGTTAACAGATTAATGAGTTTGTGCCCTCACTGAGAAGAGGAAGTGCCAGCGGACAGTGAAAGTATGACCTTGGTCAGCAGGAAACTGTTGAACACATTGCCTGAGGGGAACCTGACACATCTGTGTGGGCATGAATATCCCATGAAGGGCCTTTTAATGTGGAAATGACAAAAAGAGCACACACCTTTTACATTGCAAATGAGAAAATATCGGTCCGCTTTCAAGTGCAGAATGTCAATTAAAGCCTGTTAGTGACTTTACCTTTAAGGTGAATGAGGTTGTTTTGTGTCCTACAACAAGGAGAAATGTGACCTTCTGTCTAATTAGCACTATTCATGAATTATGTACACACCAAATCTTGGTGGGAGGAAAACTTCACCCAAAAAATAGGTTAAAATATTACAGTTTCTACCTGGGTGACAAAACATCACAGTTTAAGCTGTTTACAACAGATTAATGGGATTATTAATGTCTGATTATATACATATTTACAGCATTTGTCAAACATACATTTGTCATTTCTAGTTGACATTGTGAGTGTGTGTGATGTTCTACCTTGTGTAACTTTGTATTATGAGTCCTGTCTGTTTTTTGCTTTGTACTGTTCTGTTACTGTGCATATGTTTTAATTGTGACCAGCTAAGAGACTGCAGATGAAAATTAGCTGCCAGCTAATTCTGGTACAGTACATCAAATGGTAACATTTATGTTTAACACTGTACATGGTCCCTTACAAATAACAAATAAATATGCAAAGGCTAATAATAGATTGCAGTTGGGTTAAGTTAAATTAAAGTACATTCTACAATAGACCAGTGGTTCTGAGATCATTTAGTGAAATACAACATGATAGAAAATACTTTATTGTAAGTAAGGGTTGGAAAGTTAAATGTATGGTGTGAGACCACAAAAGTCTGAGACCACTTTCCCAATGGGAAAGTGGTCTCAGACTTTTGGACTCTACTGTGTGTAAGCAGCATAAAATTGTAGCTATTTTGTGTTGAATATAACATCTATAAATCTAAATCTACAAAATAATGTTAGCTATCGGTAAAGTATAGTGGATTAAAAAGATCATATTTCCCTTTGAAGTGTAACAGAGTGAAAATAATATGAACTCTTACAAAACAAATTGACTTATGCTCCAATATGTCACATTAATTAGGGTTAAAGTAAATGGACTTATTTACTTCCACATCTGCAAATGTGAAAGAAATGTATAGGTGTGTTTGTTTTTTTGAAGACCTGAAGTATTTATTGAACAAAACATTAAAATGGCATTTGTTACAGATTGTGTATGTGTAGTCCATTGCCTTACAGGTCCTACAAACTTGGTTTTGAAATATAAGAATTTCTCCATAATTATATATTCATGACTAAATAAGCAAATATCAAAAGTAAAAGTTTTCTGAAAAATATCCTTGAGTATTCATTAACACTCAAACACTCAGTTTATCTGCTTCATCAGGACTGTGTGGGTGTGGTTTGGTCATATTTGATTGACAGTGGTTTGACAAATAAGCAAACAACCCACTAACTCACATTACATTTCAATTTAAAAAGGTATTAATATACTTTTTCTTTTAAAATTTCACGCTGGAATTATCATTGATGTCAAACCCCCATAATCATTTTTTCCACTAAGAATAACATTGCAGGATTCAGATTCAGGATTCAGCAGCACGGACTACATTTCCCAGGCACCCCTGGGTCCCTCCCCCCGCATACCTCTGGTGTGCGCTCACGTTGCGCTGCGGGGACCCTGCACAGCACAAGTTGCCCCAACAGCAGCTCGGCGAGAAGCACGGCAGAAAAGTTTCTCCACAGGAATGATCAGGTCTCAGAGGAGCGCTTTTCCTTCATATTTTACAACTATGATCTCCACAACAACAAGGGATTGGATATAAGGATCTCCCGTGTTGATCAACAGCACCAGATTTGAGGATTTTTTGGTGATTTACGCACTCTTTGGATTGGTTGCGCTTCATCTGAAGATAAAACTGAAGGGGTGTTCTCTTGTGTGGCCAGACAAAAATGTGTCCCTCTACGCAGCTTCGCAGTTTTGCGAGGTTTGCCGTGGTTTTTCTTCTGTTTTTAAGACTACAGCGTGGATCTGGTGCTACCACAAGGACGTGTCCCCCTCCCTGCGCCTGTTTTGGGGAGCTTGTGGACTGTAGTCGGCTGAAAAGGGGCCAACTTCCAAACACGATCCCAGAATGGACAGTTCAACTGTGAGTCCAGTTAAAGAGCATTTGTTTGAATATTTATGATTCGTTTACTATTTTGTTGCTTTAATGCCATTTCACACCTCTGCAGTTTGGGGAATAAACAGGTTTAGTGTTTTCTCTCAGCACCGATGGGATGATCCACATTCCTGTCGTAGTGAAACTGGAATGGGTTGTAACCACATGAGGAACATAGTATTGCAGAAGAAATCCACCTGATTGACTTTCATTTAATTGAATAGAGATTGACCCTTATTTTACTGTAGATCTGGTGCAGTCAGTAAACTTTCTGCAGAGCTTTTCTTCCTCAGAAAGTTAACTTCAGAAATATCAGAAAAGGCCGGAAAAACTTGACCCCGGTTGATAAATCTATTTATATGTATTAATAGGTTTTATTTATTGCATTGGTCTTGTCCCTCACAGCAGCATGTCAGGCTGAAGGCCAGCAGGGAAGCACAAGCAGGAGTTCAGTGTGTTTTTACACATCAATGTGCCATTGTCAGTCCCAACAAACCCCTTTACTAAAGTGTAATTATCAACTAATCCTCCCAGTGCCTGAAGGTACTAAAATTTAAGTAGTTTTGTATTGTTATGGTGAAAGTAGTTGTAGTAGATGGAAATAGTAGCAATAGTAATGGTTTTAGTATTGACAACACTAATAGTAGTTGTTAGTTTCCAGTCTTACATATAATTATAGCAACTAAAAGACATCCATAGTGTTTATCGTGGTTGCACAGTGTGTTGACACACTGTGCACATTTTTCTCAGAGTTTAAATCCATCAGTGTTGGTTCAGTCTTCAGATTCAGTTTCACAGACCTCTAGGCCTTCAGAGCCATAAAAGCATAAATCAGATGTAGTCTGTGTGCAGCCTTGGACTGTTTCCTAAAGTAATATCTCTCTTACTCTCCTGTTTGTCTACTGGCTCCATAAGTTGAGACGAGGCTGGCCTAGAGCCTGTTTTAGCTGAAATACCAAACACATCATTAATGGCATGTTCCTCAGTGTGTTCCACTTTACAAATAATTATTCTCACTGGATTTTTATTGCCCTGCGTTAAGTTGGAGTACTTGTTTTTTATTGTCCTGTGTTAGGCTATAGTGCTTGATTCAGTGCCTGGTTGAAGCTGTTGCCCTACTGTTGGTTTTAGTTTTTCTCTTTCTAAAATGTTCTGCTCTGGAAACTTGATGTTGCCAGAGAAAACAGACCCAGCCTGAGCCTCATAACCAAGGCCGGCCTTCCAGAGAAAATGAAAAAAAAAAAAAAAAAAAGTTCCACATGGGGGGAAAATTCTTTTCACTCTGGCATGCTAATTTACGAGTGGCTCTCCAGCACATCTTAAACCCCTTAAACCGCCCGACCCTTTGTTTTCCAGCACCCCATTATTTCTGCTGAATTAGCAACTCCAGAGCCATGGTACTGATTAAGGAGGAGCGTGTAGGATTAGGTTCGAAACAAACTCACAGAAAGAAATGGGGGGAAGGAGAAAGTGGGAGGGAGAAGGAGAGAGGAGTGAGAAGAAGTAGGATTAAGCCATGAATATCAGGGGGGTTGTTGGGAGGGGGAAAGATTACAGATTGATTGCCAAGATTTAGTGTCTGTTCTCTTTCTATGGTTTAAGACCAAGTAATTACAGGAGTTTCATCTTAAAAACAATGTGTGCATTGAGGGAAATCTGCTACACCGTTTATAGTGTTGATAAATAGAAAACTTGGAGTCAAAAAAGACATGAAACTGAAAGTAATTTTTTCATGGAGGGGTTTACGGATTCCCTTAAGAGCTTTACATACATTTCTCAGAGGAATATGGTGGTTTCTTTAACAAAGGAACTATTTTTTATTTGGCCAAGTAACATTAATTTTCAGTATAAAAAACTGGAAGATTAAGTTGATGATATGAATCCAAGGGGTTGGTGCCATAGCCAGTAGCCATAATTTATCAGTATGTTAGCTACTTGCCTGATGTCCATCTGAAGAATCCCAGTGCTCATTCATCATGGGATAAATGAAACACAGACTTTACCTTGTTGTTAAAAGGGAATATACACCACCTGGAGTGGTATACAGACTTTCTTTAGAATTGAAGTATTACACACATTTTTCAGAGGAATTTGATGATTTTTGGAGCAAAAGATCCACATTTGTTTGGCCAAGTAACAGTAACGCTCTGTGAAAAAGACAGGAAGCACAAGAGGGCGTCAATATTAGCACGCCTAGGGGTTTGCACCGTAGCCAGTGCTAATTTATGTTAGCTACTTAACTGACCATCCTGAGTTTTACTTAGCTTTTCTTTCATTTCATTTGTTTATTTATAAGGACAACACACATTAATCAACCTTTCTGTAAGCCAGCTGGTTAATTTCAGTCTTTTGGCAAGATGTTTTGAAACCTATAACGCTAGCCAAAACCTATAAATCCTAGCTAATTGCTAGTAGTTTACAATATAGCATGCTGACCTTCCAAAATCACAAATGTCTAAGTCATTAATGAGAAAGACATGACTGCCAGCGTTATTCATATTCTTACCCAAATTTGCAACTTAGGTCTTCGAAAAACGTTGGTCATTGCCTCTATCAACGTGCAACTCAACCAATGAGAAACATTTATGGAACTTAATGTGAAATCTGCCGCTATGTCCCTTTGTTATCCTAATCTAAAACATTAATGACAGCTCCTTTAGCCTGAAGAGTAGCTCCTTTATTCACTTTTCAGTCACTGATAAGAATGCAGTGCAGTACATTTTCACCAGGCCAGCAGATACAGGCTGTAGCCTGTACGCAGCACTGTGTGTTATCTTGCTCCGCTCAGACTCTGCTTTGTGAGGGAAGTGGAAGTGTCAGAGCTACTCAGGGTTTATCTAGGGAGTATGATAGGACACCTTTCCCATATGGCCCCCAGCGCTGGAATTACAACAACAACAACAACAACGCACAGCTGCACGCTTGGAAAGAAAAGGATGAAAGTGGGTGGGGGGTAGCTTTAGCAAGGCAAGTAAAACTCTGGTTGAGTGGTTGATGAAACCTTCCACCAAAGAACAAAAACAGGCCCCAGAAAATTCGACAGGGGTGTTTCAGACGTATGAAAAGGCGTCCCTCTCGCTTTTCCCGGCATTGTGAATACATTACCAGTTGTTAGGCTCTTCCCCTCCTCCCAGAGCTCCTTGATGGATTCCAGATGAGGGAGGTAAGGAGGAGGCGGAGGGGGGGTTAGGGTGAGGGGGTGTAAAAAAAAAAAAAGTGTCTGGCACCACAGCGTTGATCGTGCGCAGCAGCGTCAATAACTCCACCACTTTATAGCGCACGAGGCTCCGCTTGCCAGAATCCTTGAGCTGGTTTTCAGTCTCCTTCTTCAAAAAAACAAGAGTCTCACCCCCAGTGAGCTGCAGCCAAGACTGCTTCAGTCGAATCCAAGACCAGGCTCAGGCCCAGATCCAAAGTGGGTTCAGACAAAATCAAGACATAGACCAGAGCTAATCGAGCACTATTCAAGACTAAAATAGGCAATAAGCAACTCTCATATCCTTCCAAATGTACAAATACAGATTGAGAAGTTTTCAAAAATGTACAGTTTGCAGAGGTAATGACTTATCAATACACACATCGCTAGAGGTTTGAGATCCTTTACTCAGGCTTCAACAGGTAAAATACCTGTGTGAAGTCGTAGGCAGAAAATTCATCAAATATGAAGGAAAACACATTTGAAAACATCTTGTTAATGTCCACTAGAGGCAAGAAAAAGAAAAGGTCAAATGTGTACGAGATTAATACGAGTACAGACGTCAGAATAGACGTCCGGACTGAGACTTGGCCGGTAATAAAGTCTCGACTCCAACACTTTATTGACTTCCCTCGCCAGGTTCCGACCTCCTTTCAGCACGAAAAGAATCTCGACCCTCAGTAACGTATCAGCTTGTCTGTTTTGGCTCTTCGTCTCAGCAAAGGCCTGGATATGAAGGGAGCTGTTTTGGCATGGGCCTTCTCTTCTGTGTTATAAAGACGGGATGAAAAGCCAACCACTCATAAGCCTACTTTTGGGTTTGAATGTGAAGCAGTTTGTTTTGGAACGTTTAAAGTTGCTTTCAGATGTTGCTCAGGCAAAATCAGTTCGTTGTGAGGCAGGGTCAGATATTTGTCAAACAGAGCTTTAGGAATCTTAAATTAGAACCAGTTCAAGAACTTTGTAAAGAGTTTTGTTAAAAAAAATAAGACACTGACATTGGACTTCATGGTTACTTTAGGTGACAGTATCTGAAACTGCAAGTTTTCTGTGTCAGTAACAATATCTTATTCTTGCTTACTTTTCTGACCACTCTGTTCCATTTCATTGCCACACCATTTCTCTGAACCTTACAGTTTAATTACAGTAATTTTTCTTTGATCCATTTCCTCTGTGCACAGTGTTCATTCACAAGAACAACAGGGAAGTTGGGAGTAATTATGTTTGCAATGTAGACCCAAATGGAGGACTGCTGCATCTGAGAAATATGGTCCATGGTCTATACTTTTCCCTTTATTTTTGCCTTTCTTTTCTTAACAGGGACCTGAGCCATAACAAATTGCAGGTGCTTGATGGCACTTTGTTTTCCAAACTACAACATTTAAGTGAAATGTAAGTATGCCTTGTGCTCTGAGATTCCTAGAGTAAACACAAGATTTTCCAAACTGCCTCAATCACTGTCCTACATGTGACAAACTATTCTTTTAACCATTTCTTTTTCTTAATTTTATCAGAAAGCTGAACCATAACGAACTGGAAGCAATACCTGATTTGGGACCTTATGCTTCAAACATCACAACACTCATTCTGTAAGTAAAACCCCCTCTTAACACCTTTGTGGACTCTCACTTCAGGCTGGTCTGGAGGGTAATCCTCCACTAGGGTTGTCATTGCTGGTTACTGTAAAGTAGTGAGCTTGGAAGTGGTTCCTCCCCCCTCTTTCCCTGGAGAGCAACCCTTTTGGCTCAGCCAGTTCCCAGACGGGGCAGTCTGAGACATGGCAGCCAGCCCCAGACAGGTCACATGGTCAAAGACAAATGCCATCAACAGAAATGGAAATGTTTTGTTTAGTGGCTATTGCTGCTGTTGGTGTATTTTTAACCTGGAGGCAGTGACGTGACGCTGGAAATAAAGAAAATCTGTCATGTGAGAATGACAGAAATCCAAATTTGGTGATTTTTATTTTTCAGTTTGAGCGGAGGGATTACATGTTGCTGTGTGGGCCTTTATAGGACTCAGAAATGTGTGATGGTCAATCTGGACAATGTGTTGGTCCATCATCTCAAAAAAGCGATTTAATCACAGTTTTCGTGTGTGTATAAGTAGTATAAACATCGCTAACGGTGTTTAAAGTGTTGGCTCTTCCATGCTGTTTGAGCGAATTCTCTCCTGCTGATAAATTCAATGAAAAAGCATTTTTACTTGTCATTTTTCATACAGTTCAGATTTTAGCCAGACAATTCTTTGGAATATTGTTGTGCAATACGTGCTTTCAGAACAACACCAGATATTAGTGTGTGAAACCTCAACAATTTTATTTGCTTTCTGTGGCACGTCTCTCCAAACCAACCAGCATGGAGTTATTTTGGAAGAATGTATCTGTCTCCCGGCTAGATGAGGCGTATTCCTCATCAAGCCCCAACACGATGCTCTGCAGCAGCCGCAGGGCGTTCAGCCATCAGCCATCGACAATTTGTTTTCACATTTAGTGCAGGAGTGTCACCGCTAGCTACAAGTTTGCTCCCAGCAGAAGAAGATGGGCAGGACAGCCTTTTACACAGTAGATGTCATATTCCATGCATCTTTTAGATGAATTTTCTCAGATGTGCATGCTGTTTCTGACCAAAAACTATATTTTACTCTGAATATATTGTGCATGATATCTTAATTTAGGTAAAAAAAATCTTTATTGTAGTATTTGTTCCACATACAAATAACACCTGGTGTGATTGGCTGAATTGTTCCTTCAATGGCTAGAAAGAGAGCACAGGTTCATCTTCCACAACTGCTATGTGTGCTGTTTAAGTACCCTTGAGCAACTCTGGATTAGAAAGAAGACTTTCTACACAGATTCATGTTTCAAATTCCCGACTTTCTCCAAACCATAATTTCTTTGATTTCAGGATGTTGTTCAGTTTGGTTTACCAAAAAGTCGTGTCATGTTAACTCTGCCTTTACACGCTCCAGAAAAATACTGCACTATTTGAATTTTTGAGTTAAAGAATAACACGAAACACAGACAATAGTTTATTTTAAGACAAGAACATAATAAAATCCAGAGTGTGAAAAAGACAAGCAAGTATAAATAACGTAGATAATATTACAGATTTTGTGTCATAGCCAAAGCTAATTTATATTAGCTGTCTGACGTTCCTGAGTTTTTACCACAATATTCATTTTCTAATAAAACTGAGAGTCACAGAATGATGTGTGACTTGAGGCAATACAGATAAATGAAACCTTTTACAAACATTTATCAGAGAAATTTGATATTTTTTGCAAGTATAGAACTAAATATATTTGGCCAAGTAACACTAATTCTTAGTAAAAGAAACAAGTACAACAGGAAGGAGATGTAATTGGAAAACAGCAGTTTGTGCCCATAGCCAATGCTAATTTGCATTAGCTACTTACCTGACCTGACCTGAGTTTTAACTAGGTATTCCAGCTAATAGCCACAAGCTAGTAAGCTACAGTTTATTTTGCTGATGCTCCATAAACAGTAATGTATGTCATGGTCAAAAAAATATGACATTCGTATTTACATTGTTTGCCATTCAAAGTTGCTAATTTGCAGTTTTAAAAAACCTAGCTCTTTGGCTCCACTCTTTGAGGTCAAAGTTGTGTCATCCAAGTTAACGTCGCCGTAAAACTGTCTTAAATTGAGTAGCATAAAAACATTGCACTTTCTGTAAAGCTAAAGCCTTTTCTGTTCTTACAAGTAGTGAACACTGACTTTTTCTACTTAAAAATGATCAGATTTGAATATACTGAACTGTGGCTGCCATATGTCAGCTGCTTTAGTTATAAAATAACAGTATATGTCAACTCCAGAAAGTACAATTAGTTAGTTAAAAGCAATATGAAGAGAAAGAACACTCACAGAAGAAGAAGAAACTAAAAATTCACATATGCGCTCACACTCACGTAGACACTGCCTTTTTGGGTGCCGCCCTCTTTCTTCAGGTTAGGTGGTGCAGTGTGATTCCTCCCCCCCCCTCCAGTGGAACATTTTTCCAGAATTTCTCTCCCTCCTTCAGTTTCTCCAAGCTGGGAGGGTAGTAAAGAGAAAAAAAAGGCCTCGGGGTATCGAATACCACTTATTCAAACAGCCAGTCAGACATAGCGGCAGCTCTAGCCGACTTCTTTGACCTCGCAGCTCTGAGTAAAAACAAACGGCAATAACCCTGCAGCTGGTAGTAATTGAGTCGTGATCATCTTAATTAATTGAACAATTTCCCAAGAATTTATGGAGGGGGTAAACCCCACCGCTGCTAAATCCCTCAGCCTGTGTTCAACAAATGACCTGGAGATTCCAGGTCTGATTAGGAGTTTAAGAAGGTGAGCCTCTCGGTATGTCTGCGGAAATAGGAATCTTGTTGAAGATGAAAATTACAAACCAAAACAGTAGTGATAATAGTAATAATCTGTAACATTTTCATAATAAATATGTATCCAGTAGGGATTTAACCAGGACCGCAACTAATGAATATTGTCAATATCTGTTGGATATTTTTTATGAATCAATTCCTTGTTAAGTTTATAAAAAACAATTTACCATAGTCTAAGGTGATGTCTTTTCATCCCTTGTTTTGTCCAATCATCGGTACAAAACACAAAGGTATTACATTTATTTCTATATTTTATATTATTTTGAGAAACTTGTGTCAGTAAAAAAAAGTTTTAAAAAAATCTGGTGTATTTGCCTAATAAATGACTATTTAAAAACTGGCTAATTGTTTCAGCACAAAATTCAGCTTTTATATGACCCACAGTGTTTGATTGACAGGTGATCACCTGGAAACACAGTGCAGAAATGCCACATTAACGAGTGTTTACTACAAAAGATGATACTCCAAGAGTTTTTACAACTCATCTGTCACTGTATGTAAAGGTCCTTCAGTTCACATGTTCATACGATCCATGCATCTCTCCACTCTGACGGGGAGACGACGTGTTAAGATGATCAGCCATTTGAGTGAGATATGTGCAGAGTTTAATATGGCGTCTCAACGGCAAATGCAGCGCTGGTTTTCATTACAGGCGCCACTGCAGAGAGAGAGGGAGTCATCAGATGGCTTCTCAAAACTCTGTTCTTTTTCCAATAGGAAATACCACACACACACACACACACACACACACACACATACACATACACACACACACTACGAGCAAGACAGTTTTAGAAAAAGCGGCTTTCTGTTTAAAGAGCTTCCCGCATTAAAAAGAGCTGAATTAGTCTCTCCATGGACAAAGCTTTGCTGCAACAGAAATCAACAAGAAAACAGCTTCATCAAGGATATCTGAATTTCACATAACAACATAACTTCCCAGTGTATAAATGCGGTCGGTTTGATGGTGGTTGAGGCCGAAAATAAAGTGCAGTTGCTGAGAGCGCTGGCAGGTATGTGCTTGTGTGAGTGTGCACAACTCTGAAAGCCACATCATGTTTACCCATATGGACCCATAAGCCTGTAATAGAAAGGCTTCATCCTCCGGTGGCCTCTTAGTCTCTCACTTAATACATTCATATTTTATGAATTCAACTTCTTATATGGACTAGAAAGCTGCCAACTGCCCGGTGTAAGAATTTTAAAGCTGGAAAAAACGCATTAAAAAGGGCATGAGCGCACATTTTGTCAATACAGAAGATGCCTAAGGCTGTTATCGGCACATGTTTGGCCTTCCATTGATTTCCACTAACAGCAGCAAAGCCCTGCAAACACAACGGTAATGGCTCCATAATCACGTTATCTGATAGCAAAGTGGATGAACAAACTTGAAGTGTGTGTAATTAAAGCGTACAATGCTCGGTTTGTTTGTGCGAGGGGAAGACAGGATGTCAGTGCAGATGTTGAGATGAGCGGGACAAGAAAGAAGAAAATAGCATGTTTTGCCATATGTTGGAGCGAGTGTTTACACCTCTCTAGCCATGCTGCCAGATATTTTTTTTAAACTTGCCAGATTTTTACATTCAAGGCTCACATTCTGGGTCAAAACTTCAGCGTCCATCTCCTCGTTCTCAGGCAGGAAGCGTGCACTAAAACCCTTCCCCTCTCTGCAGTTCTACTTTCCCCCTCTCGAGAGAAACTGGAAAGACTGGTTTTTTCTTGCCAGGCAGGCCCTCCTTCTCTCAGCGACCAGTCAGGGGAACATGAAAACTGAGATACAGGTGGTGTGCAGCGCTTTTGTTTGGGACCTGGGGGCTGTGGTGCGTGGAAAGCCCTCTGCAAATCTCCAAACAAAAGAGCTGCCTGTGCCGTTTTTATTGTAGAAAATGAGCTGTATTCTTATATAGTCTGAACTCTGTGTTCATATGTCAACCCTTCATGTATAACAATGCAATGATTTAATTTGATTTGGTTAGAATCTTTCAGTGCATCAGAAAACCTCACATTCATGTAATTTAGGCAAGTTTGCCACTTTTAGTAGCTTATGCCCCAAGTACCACCCAGCCAGCCCCCAGCCTACTGTCTGTCCTTGGCACAGCACCAAGTTTGACTTAAAGTCCAAACACAGAGACATGCTCTGGAAGGTTTTATCCCAGCGTTGCCCCCCACAGTCCCACCAAACTCTCCGGGGCTGCCATCAATCTTGGGTCTTTGTTGATGGGGTGAATCCTCCCCCCACTCTGTATGTTTGAATCTGAAGATTACCAAAAAGGTGTTCCAGATGGTAGAGCACCGTCGCTATGGTAATATATGTGCCCTGAAAGCAGTCAGCACGCGTGGAAAAAAATGGGTCAGCGTTACCTCACAGTCGTTTGAATAGGTGAGACATCTCGATTTCACAGTGCGGTGGTGCCATGCTGTCTCTCAGCCTGAGGTGGACCAACTGAACGTAAAATCTGACATTGAGATTAGACCAACCAGCACTGAATATTCTCGCATATTCTTTGTATGCTGAGTGAATTTCCAGCAAAATCCAATATGTTTTGTGTCCTTACAGTCAAAACACACTGTCTCATCAGGATTATTTGGACCTGTATTCATCTTTTCATGTATTAATTATCTTTGGAAGCCAATCTAAAAGGCATAAATCATGTAAAACTCGTGACAGTGTAATTCTGGAGCCATTTTCATAACACTGCTGATAGCTACCCCTCAATCTGTACTATAGGTCAGCTGATTGAAAGACTCCAACAATTAAATATTAATGACACTACATCCCAAATTAAACCTCCATTATAAAACTTTTTGGAGGGCTGCTGGAAAACTGGATCTGAAAAACTAACAGCTCTCTGGTCAGTAAGGTGTAGCTAGAGATGGGGGGGGGGGGGGGGGGACTGTAACCAATGAATACTGAAAACGAGGCCTGTAGTCTGGTGCATTGGAGGGAATTCCTGTCTCCCCCCTTCACTCTCTCTCTAATGCCGAGTCTCATACACAAAGAGGGCACTGTACAGGCTCTGTTTATAACTAAGCAGTCCCTGCACTGCAATTTAGGAGGCGTGCAGCTCAGGAAATTGCTGGCCTCTGCCGAGGCATGCTTTCACTGAGGGAATGGTATTCATCAGCCAAGTAATTGGCAGGTTACTTTTTTAAATACCTTGTTAGTAATTACCTTATAAACAAAATAACACATCACTAAACCGAAAGGTTGTTTGGACCTAGTGTGAAGAGCAGCGGCATTGATCATGTCGAACAATTTGTTGGCTTTGCATGCAACATCAGCCAAAAAAAAAATGACATAGTTTCACATTGGGTGGTAAGTCTAAGCTGTACATGCGCGTGAGAGTTTGTCATTTTTTAATACCACAAGCTAATTGAGGGGCTTGACTGTTTGTATATCTGGGAACATGAAACTGGTATGAGCCACTAGTCAAATACACAGTATTTTTGTCATTTATTGGAGCGATGGTGTCTGTATTTTCAGAGCAAACAACAGGATCACCAGGATCTCTGTGGAGCAGCTCAGGCCCTTCCTCGCGCTGGAAACGCTGGACCTCAGCAACAACAACATCGTGGATGTAAAGGCCAGCTCCTTCCCCGCTCTGCCTCTCAAGAACCTGTGAGTGTCATTTCTGTCTGTGCATGGATGTGCATTTTGAAACTGTTAGCTGTAAACTGTTAAATATTCTGTTTACTAGTGGTTCGGATCATTTTTGGGGCCACAGTGCATCAAAGGAAGTTGAATATGACACATAGGCCCTTTCAGTGTATATATTATCAGTGTGTTTGTCGCATTTATCGCCTGGGAAACCCCTCAAAACACATTATTTCTGGAACATCTGTTAGAAAGTGTTTCTGAAACTTAATTAAGTTGCAATACAGTTTTTCAAACCTTGCACTTAAATCTTTTCTTTCACAGGTTCCTCAACAACAATCGTATCTCATCGCTGGAGACGGGATGCTTCACCAACCTGTCCAGCAGCCTGCAGGTTCTCCGACTCAACCGCAACCGTCTCTCCACCATCCCGGCCAAGATCTTCCAGCTGCCCAACCTCCAGCACTTGTAAGCTGCTTTTTTTTATTTTATATGCAAAATTTCACTATGAAGACTACAAATTGTGCCATTCCAGATGAGGCAAACTTACACCCTCAATATTGATCCTTTCCAGGAACGTAGCATCAGTCTTCCTACTGTTTCAGTTTTCCTTGCTGACGCTGAGTTCGTGGTGTGTGTGTGTGTGTGTTTTAGGGAGCTGAGCAGGAACCGTGTTCGCAGGGTGGAGGGCCTGACGTTCCACGGCCTGCATGCTCTTCGCTCTCTGAAGATGCAGAGAAACAGCCTGACTCGTCTGATGGACGGAGCCTTCTGGGGCCTCAGCAACATGGAAGTCCTGTAAGTACATTTACAATTTGTATTAATTTCTGTTCTACCAACATGACGTGAATGCAGAATAACACCTGATTTTTTGTGTGTGTGTGTGTGTGTGTGTGGGCTTGCAGGCAGCTGGACTACAACAACCTGACGGAGGTGAGTAAGGGCTGGCTGTACGGCCTGCTGACTCTGCAGCAGCTCCACCTCGGCCACAACACCATCAGCAGGATCCGACCTGACGCCTGGGAGTTTTGCCAGAAACTCAGCGAGCTGTGAGTCCACCTTTTTTTTTTTTTTCTCTCCACCCTCCCGCTGCACCCTCTCTCTCTCTCTCTCTCTCTCTCTCTGTCTCTTTTTCCCCCACCTCCCTCTCGTTATTCCCTCCCCACTCTTCATTCACACTCTGAACTCCCAACACTTTTCTGTCGCCCTCTCCTCCTCTTTGGCACTCCAGCCTGCCCTTCCTCACACTCCAGTACCTCCTGACGCCAATCCCCACATACACACACACACACACACACACACATACACACACAGAGCACCGTCTCTTATGCTCTGCCAGTCAGTGCCAACATTAAAGCACTGCCAAAATATTACACACCCTCATGCCCCTTCTCCGCTCTGCTGCCACTTGAGCCAAAACATCATCCCCCGCCGCCCCCCCCAACCCGATCCCCGGAAGTTAATTTACTTTTCCTTTTCGAAATCTCATTTCTAATCGTAGCTTCTTTCCTCATGAAATACTCCATTACCCACAAACATCAGTGATTTCCCCCCCATTAAGACACATTCCTGGAAGCAGATTGGATGTCCTTTGTTGTGGCTGTTGTTTATAGCAGCGGTCAGTTCAGTGTTTGCAGTGTCTGGAGCCTTTTTTTTTTCCACAGATAGGTTGTTGTTTTTGTCTCTCTCTGTTTTTCTCTCACGCTTATCACATGAACCTGAGAGTAAACAAGCTGGCTGTCGGCCGGGAACGTGCCCAGCTATCTGATTTGTTCTCATCTGAGTTTACTTTATAAAGCGGTTGCTTGGAATTACTCGTTTCATCATTTCTGTTTGGTTGCAAAACTTTTGATCTCCTCACACTCGTGCAGAATAAAAGTTATCATGAAATCAAATCAAGTCACTTTAGAAGTTTGGGTAACTCAAGTTTTGAAAGCCTGGAAATATATGGATTGGTTTTTTGTTTCCAGACCTTTAAGTTTGGGGTTTTTGAAAGTGACTTTGGAAGTACTTCAGTGTTTTTGTAGGGAAAGGAGAGCAAAGAGGCACAAAAAGTAGTAAACCACATGATGTCTAAATGGGATGTTGCTGGAAGAGGTTTGGATAGGCAGAGGAGTCTGGAAAATGTATGGAACTCTGTGTGCTTGTATTGTAATGTGTTTGTCATCACTTTGTCCCACAGCAACCTCTCCTCCAACCACCTATCCAGACTGGAGGAATCCAGCTTCGTCGGCCTCAGCCTGCTGGACGAGCTCCACATCGGGAACAATCGCGTGAGCTTCATCGCAGATGGAGCTTTTCGTGGTCTCTCCAACCTGCAGACGCTGTGAGTTCAATTCAAGAGCTTCAGTAGGGCTTTGTTCACACTGCGGCTGAATGTTATGAGCTGATTTTGCTAAATGAATAACTAAAAAAATGCTGCATGGCCTCCATGGACATGCAAGTATTATCTCAGCCCATAAACTTTATAGGATCTACGACCGGAAAATGAGATGATGTAATTTCCCAAGACAGGTGTCATAATGTTTGTAGATCATCTGAGCTGTGTTAGCATGAACATGACAACAAACCAGTCAAAACATAAAGGTTCACTCCTTTTCCTCTTCACCTATTTAAGACTGACTGATATAATTTTGATCTTATTTTGATTAATAGCAATATTTGATAATGCATGACTCAAATGAGGACTGTGTAGACTCAACCTAGCCATTTTGTGTCATTGAGGTTATCGAAACCACGACCAAAATGCAGTTCTGCACAAGTCTTGACCAAAATGAATTTTCTTTGACCTTAACCACAAAACCATTACTTAGAAAAAGTTTGAAATTATGAGCTTGATATAACTAGAAAAAACAGTGAAGCCTTGGATTGCTTGTTTGAAGCTTTTGGAGGAAATGCTTTGTCATGTCAGTGCTCCAGCTAACAATAACATCAAATATACGTAAAAATTTTTAAAAACAGTTACTCCGCATGCTGCCTTGTCAAATCAGCCTCCACCATCAATCCTCCGCCTGAGTGGAAATATCCTGCCTGATTTGTTTTCGGGATGTGAAATAGATTACTGTGTTGAGGTCTCTACGTACACATAAAAAAACCTCTGAGAGGCACAACCCCAACCTCAACAACCCTCCCCACCCCCATCTTTCCCTTTTCTCTGCTCCGATCCCCCTTCCACAGCCGCATCTACCCATCCCCCCTTTCCCACAGAGGGGCTCCGTAACATTTCCCCTGGTTGGGACTTTTTAACTGGAACCAAATGTGAGCTGTGCTGCTGAGGTCACCGTAGGGCAGGTGTGCTGCTAGGTGGACATGGATTGCTTCAGGGCTTCAAACTCGACACCCCCCCCTTCGCGCATACACACACAAACACACACACACACACATATACACACACACACACACACCCTTCCTCAATCTCAATCAGCCATAACCAGGCACGCCGAGGAGGAAAATAACTGTTTGAAGGCATTAGAGCAGCTGAGGGATCAAAGGATGCAATTTCTCCGGGAAGTTCTTGGCTTTTAGTGATGTTCGTACTCTGTAACTCTGCGTATTAAGTTGTTTAGCGTATTTTTCTTCCTGTGGACAGAAGGATAAATGTGCCCATAATTTTCCAGCAGCCTCAGTGTGAGTGTGATAGCAGTAATCGTCACGTTATGGTGTCATTCGCTCAGAATCAAAGATCAAGGGCCCTTCTAACTACAGCTGCTAGTTTGACCTTAAAGATCATACAGGGAGGAATCTATTAAAGAAAAGCAAATTTTCACCACAAATAGACCAAAATGCATCGCAGCTACAAGACAGGTTGCGTTCTGAGTGTGTGTCAAGTTGTCTTGACAGGAAAAAAAAACATCAGTTTATTTTTCACATGCAGGTAAATGCATTAAGTTCATGAATTCTGGGAATTGTAGGAAATCTCAGAATAACTTGTATTTAATGGTACAAGAGGATGTGTCGCAAAATCTTCCTCTGAGGGGAACTTGCATACATAACTTAATTTGCACACAGAGTATATTTATCCTCTGCAGCACACGCTATATTGCAGCACTTCCTTGTAAATTTTTTTTCCACCACACAACACAGAAAAGCTATAGCAGACTTTTTTTTAAAAAGTGCCGCAAATGCCAAGAAGGAACTTCCTGTGAGGAATGGAGCTGGTTTGAATATAATTTTAAAGCCTCAAACATTTTCGCCTTCACACGAAATGTAAAGCCGCATAAAGTTTTATTAACATCGCAAGCGCAGTTGTTTTCTGGGTGTGGATTTTTTATGATGTGGTCTGTCTTTGTTTCTTTCGTAAAAGGGATCTCCAAAATAATGAAATCTCCTGGACCATAGAAGACATGAACGGACCCTTCTCTGCTTTGGACAAGCTGAAAAACCTGTGAGTTCATATTCAATCCACCATGATGTTTGACTTAGGAACACATGAATAAAATAAGGTCAATAAGTAAAAATGAGGTTTGACATTGATCAAATTCTGTTGTTTTCCCAGATTTCTGCAAGGGAACCAGATCCGTTCGGTGACCAAGAAGTCTTTCTCTGGCCTGGATGCGCTGCAGCACCTGTGAGTCGTCCTCGTGTTTCACTGATTGTTTCCAAAAGTCTGAGCTGTAAACTAATCAGGGTGAATCACACCGAGACACAGACGCTGTTTGTTAGAGTCGTACACCCAAACTGTCTTCTCCCATTCTTTCACTTTGATGTGGAATCAAGAAAAAACTCTGCCATTAGTATCTTTGCATGTGTGCCAGACTATATCGATCACTAAGGCGAGAGTGGGGGGAACTGTGTGTGAATGTGTGTGTGAGTGTACAACAGCTGCATTTGATTCTAATTAGAGTTTTTTCCCAGCCGTTGCCAGAGCTCAAAGCAGCCCAGAGTTGGGCCTCTCTTGATTAACACAGCAAACTGCTGCCCAGAGTTTTATTGTTCTGGAGCCCAGACCTTTTTCTTCTCTCGATTGAAGTTTTTGTTGCCTTTACTCCATACGGCTGATGTTGGAAGGAAAAAGCTGCCATCTTTCTTTTTTTCTTTCTTTCTCTGTGCCCCCCTGTGAGGATCCTACCAGCCCTAATTTGTTTTCTTTTTTTCTCTGCAGAGATTTGAGTAACAACGCGATCATGTCCATCCAAGCAAACGCCTTCTCCCAGATGAAGAACCTGCAGGAGCTGTAAGTGCGATCATGTTTCAGGACCACTTCAGTTAGTGTTTTAGCATTGATGTAGGACAGAACACCAGGTGAAAGTCATTATGGTTGCTGGGAAAGTCAGTACCAAACAATGCTTCCTTCAATGTTAATAACAGATTCACAGGAGTTCTCTTGAAATTACTGCAACATAATTCATCATAGATCACACAGTCTAGATAAGTCATCCTCTGTGAGTGAGTCTCTCCAATAAGCAAATAAAAATTAATGGAATAGTTTGACATTTTCGGAGGTACGCTCATTCCCTTTCTTGCCAAGTCAAATAATGATACCACTCTCATGTCTGTCCATTCAATACCAGCAGCTGGTTAGCTTAGCTTAGTATAACCTCCAACCACTTAAATGTGAATATTTGTTGGTTTTCTTGGTCTTTTCTGATCGTAAACTGAAATTCTTTGGGTTTTGGACCATTAGTTGGACAAACAGGCAAAGTAAATATGTCAGTTTTTCACAATTTTCTGACATTTTATTGACCGAATGATTATTTTACAGAATAATCATCGGATAAATCAATTATTAAAATATTCTTAAGTTGCAGCCATAGTTCATATTGATGGTAACTCATCCAAACAGCATGTTTTACTGCCCCAAGTTCTACCACATTACATGAGGATAATGTTACCCAGGGATACTCATTTGATTTTGATAAATAAGGTGATTGTGAGAGTTTTTAGTCTGGTACCAATCTGTGTCTGTGTCTGATGATGATTTATAAATTGAATTTTCCAGTACAAAATTAACACACAAACTTTGCTCATGAATCCTACATGTATCTGCACCGTTTGCAACATCAGCTGTGATTTGTTTTTGCAGAATTTTATTTTTCTCCTCCTATCTTTAAGTAATTGATTGATGCCAAAAATCTCAGCAAATATGATGTTCCCTTGCAAAAACTTTCAACTTGAAACCGTAGAAGTTATGTCTTTTTATCACTTCCTGAAAGGCACATCAGTTTGTCCATTTATCTGCGAACCAAAGCCCTGTTGGCATGAGATAATAAAAATCAACTAAAATCATTGGTGTCTTCACATCTTAAGAGCAGAAATGTGGTCATCCTTGATCTAGATACAAAAAACGTAATGTTAATGCACTGGTAAAACTTTCCTCTCTAGATTCCACTGTAATATTTCTGGTATCCTCTCCTCTGGCAGGCGTCTGAACACCTCCAGCCTGCTGTGCGACTGCCAGCTGAAGTGGCTTCCAGTCTGGGTGGCAGAACAAACCTTCCTGCCCTGCGTCAACGCCAGCTGCGCCCACCCGCAGATGCTGAAGGGCAGGAGCGTGTTCGCCGTCAGCCAGGAGGAGTTTGTGTGTGGTGAGTGATGCATTCACTTGGTGTAACACCTTTACACACACATACCGTAATGCCTCAAAAACAGCCATTTATCTGTGGCAGGTTTTCCATTTACTAACTGACCCAGATTGTTCAGTATTTTCCCCTGACTCCTGGACGAGCTAATGAGTCTCATGAAGGGAACGTTATGGAAATTTACTAAGTTATGTTTTCAGCTTTCCTGGTTACTGTCAGAGAGAACTAAATAGTGCATAATTCAGTTCAGTCTTTTCCCTCTTGGAGCCTCGTCTGCCCCAATTTCTGAAAAAAAACAGATGTGAACCTTCTTTTTTCTTCCCCAGATGATTTCCCAAAGCCTCAGATCACCGTGCAGCCGGAGACCCAGTCGGCCCTCAAGGGCACCAACGTGACATTCGTCTGCTCAGCGGCCAGCTCCAGCGACTCACCTATGACCTTCGCTTGGAAGAAAGACAATGAGGTCCTGAATGATGCAGAGATCCATAACCAGGCTCACCTCCGGGTGCAGGGAGGCGCAGGAGGTGAGACAGAGGTGACAGAGTATACAACCACCCTGCAGCTGCCCAACGTGGAGTTCTCCAGCGAAGGAAAATACCAGTGCGTCATCTCCAACCACTTTGGATCTTCCTATTCCACCAAGGCCAGACTCACTGTCAACAGTAAGTTTGGGAGAATTCAATTATTGCCTTGTGTCTATCTACAGAGTATCTACAGGTCCTTAAAATGCCCGTCAAAGTCTTAAATGTCTGCAGAATTATTTGTCTCTGATAGTTTATAATAACCTTTAACGCTACACTTTTTTCTCTCAGTGCTCCCTTCCTTCACCAAGATGCCCATGGATCTGAGTATCCGAGCTGGAGCGACAGCTAGGCTGGAATGCGCTGCAGTGGGTCACCCTTCCCCTCAGATTGCCTGGCAAAAAGATGGTGGCACTGACTTTCCTGCTGCCCGTGAACGGCGCATGCATGTCATGCCGGAGGACGACGTGTTTTTCATTGTGGATGTCAAGACTGAGGACATTGGCGTTTACAGCTGCACAGCACAGAACACAGCTGGAGCCATTTCTGCAAATGCTACGCTAACAGTTCTAGGTGAGAAATGGCATCGTTGTAGCAGAAAGTAATGAGGAAATCTACATTTTGACATTCCATCTTAGGTTCACAGGCCTTAATGAAGGATCTATGAATCACTCTAAATCGTGTTGGTTTGAAAGTAATTTTTGTGGCTTCTTTCCCTCTTACAGAAACACCTTCATTCCTGCGGCCCCTCATGGATCGCACCGTAGCCAAGGGTGAAACCGCCGTCCTGCAGTGCATTGCTGGGGGCAGCCCTCCCCCAAGGCTGAACTGGACCAAAGATGACAGCCCATTGGTGGTGACCGAGCGGCACTTCTTTGCAGCTGCCAACCAGCTCCTCATCATTGTGGACGCTGCTGAGGCAGACGCGGGAAAGTACACCTGCGAGATGTCCAACGCACTGGGCACCGAGAGGGGCAATATTCGGTTAGCGGTCATACCAAACCCCAACTGCGACTCTGGTGTGCAGGGCGGGGTGGGGGTGGGCATGGTTGGTGGAGCAGGATCGGATGATGATGGATGGACCACAGTGGGCATCGTCATTATAGCGGTGGTGTGCTGTGTGGTCGGCACGTCATTGGTTTGGGTGGTGATCATCTACCACACCCGCAGACGCAATGAGGACTGCAGCGTCACCAACACAGGTGAGGTCATCCTCCAAGTCCACATTTTAAGGCAATTTTAAATTGAAATAAAATGTATTGCAAAAAAAAGGGTGATATAACTTGATGTCCTTATGCTACAGATGAGACCAACCTGCCTGCCGACATCCCTAGCTACCTGTCCTCCCAGGGCACGCTTGCTGACCGACAGGACGGTTACATCCCATCTGAGAGCGGCAGCAGTCATCAGTACATGGCGTCATCAATTAGCGGCTTCTACCTGCAGCCTAAAGACATGAATGGTAAAACACCAGCCCTCTGTGTCTTAAAAGAGAAACCTTTAGCAGCTTCATGTGTTTCTGACATGATGCTCCTCCTTCACCCGTGCAGGTCTTTGTCAGCTGGATACAGGAAGTGAAGCAGACATGGAAGCAGCTATCGATCCTCTGCTGTGCCACTATCAAGGTCCAATTGGATCACTGCTTCGCCGAGACAACATGTACTCTACCGACCCATCAGAGGTGTTCACAGGTCTGTACGGCGTGTTTAGACAAATTTGTTGAATCCGTCAAATGGAAAATGTTCTCTTGATCATGATCCTACAACATTACTGTTAGGTTGTTGATGATCAAGAACATTATGTCCAAGTTTATCTAAAGTACATTGGTTATTTCTGGAATTTGTCTTCCTCACTTTGTAAAGGATTTAATTATTTCCTGTTTTTTACCTTCAGGCTGTTCCATCGAACAAAGGCCCGTCTGCATCGACTCCTACAATGGCAGCCTGACCAACCCTAAAAGGAGGGACTACTTCCTCTCCGAGCCCTTTGACCTCTGCTCCTCCACTGTCCTGATGCAGCTTCACAATGCCAGTCTCCATCATGGCCCCTCCCACCAGAGTGACCGCCGCCCATCCATGGAGGAGGGAGATGCGAACGACTATGGCCGACCTCATGAGTGTCTGTCCCCTTGCAACACCTTCATGGGTAGGTCTTAAGTCAAAGAATGTTCCAAAACTTTCTAAAATTCGTCTGTACTTTGAACTCACCTCTCCACCTTCTTCACCCAGGAACATTTGGGAAAGCTCCCTGGAGGCCTCAGCAGGACTTGTACCCAGGATTCATCCCTCCGTCAGTGACGCATAACGGAATAACTCTGCATGAGAACCCTTACACCGCCCCAGATGCAGATTCAGACCACGAGGAGAACAATTGCGACAAGGACTTGGCATCGGAGCAGAACAACGGCATTTACGAACAGCTGTTTGAGAACAGCAGGACTGATCGCATCTCACAGGGCAGAACGTGCACCTAGCTGAGTGACTGAGCTCCTGTTTGCTCTTGTTTTTCATGAAGAGGATTACCAAAAAAATTTCTACCTCACTGAATGGACACTTTTGCAATAAAGGACTCCTCAAATGTGCAACGAGTGAATGTAAAGGACAATTTGATGTTCCTACAGAAAATTACAAGGAGCATATTAACAGCTGTTCTCTAGGGATACAGCTTCAGTAAAATAATATAGATGAATATCAACTTTTTTATATATAAATCTTATTATATTTTGTAAATTGTATATAAACAGATTACATTATTTTTGCTTACCTTCTTTCATGTATGAGTATTTTGCAGCCCTGCCAATTCAGTTATTCTAGCCTAAGGTTTTTATTGCTTTGAATGAAGCAATGTTTTGCACATATGTAAACTAAAATAAAAACACCTTTATGTGTGCTGCTACATTCACTTAAGAGTCTTCAATGATGTGACTGTCTTTATCATGAAGAAGAAGTATTAGACATTTAGAGGACGTGGTGCTGGTTGGATGGTTAAACACTGGCCTTTTAAAGCAGAACGGCAGACCGCCAAGGACGGTATAGGTCTGTCATCAGTTAGCCCCCCCACTGAGAGAGAGCGAGAGAGATGTTTAACTGTGTGCTATAACAGTCTGGTTCCATGTTGGGCTGGGCAGTTATCCTTTACTGACCTCCAGCAGAATCACATTGTGATATCATCTTACAATGTTACCGTTCTACAAATTACTGTCTTCCAAATTAAAGACTCCAAGCAAGCCATTAGAAAATTAGTTGTTGGAGGTTTGTTTTAAAGACTTGGGTCTCAGGTTATGCACATCAGTTGGATTATTTTATGTCATTTGTCATATTGTGACATAAATCAGTATAGGAAAACAGACATATTAATATCCTGACAATGGTTTCAACTATATGGCCCAGCACTAATTCACTGTTTTTGGTCTCTAATAAGCGTAGTGATGTAATAGGTCTCAGTTATAACTTAAAGCTTTGGGCCTTCAACTGCAAAGCCAACTAGTCCAATGCCACTGTTATCACAACTGTTACAACTTCTAATATTACTATTATTGCTGCAATAACTATTAAATCTATACTACTGTCACCGTACCTATGTCAGGGATATTGCAATATAACACAAATAATACACAAGATATTAATATTGCTTACACAAGTTGCTGCTGCCATTATTTCTCCATCCACTTTTACTAGTATTTCTATTCCAATAGTAGCAGAATAATAATCTAATACTAATACTACCACTACCATAAACCACTACAACTAGTACTATTGGTCCTTGCCCACTGAGTCCCCTGAAATTACCACTATGAATAATACTTCCACTTCTACTACTGCAACAACTATTACCTCTGCTACCACTGATCCAGTTTCTTTTATCAACAAAGACAAATAATTATGCAGTTTAACACACCATTTACCACTATTTCTACTAGTGCATTGAATAGTTCTACTACTTTTACAACTACTACTACTACAATTACTACAGGTCACTCCCTAGAACCACTGTTTTTACTAATATGATTAATAGTTCTACAATTATAACTAAGGCTATTGCTACTAATACTTCAATTACTTGCAGTTAACTCAGGGTTAGGTTCAGATTTGGTCAAGTCTGTCTTAATGCAATACTCACATGTCCATTGGCTGCTGTAATCGTTCCCCTTGTTCATACTTGCCCTGAAGTGATCTCCTCTTAGCTCATCTACAATGTAAGAGATTGGGGGAAAAAATGGATGTGCAATGATTTTCAGTTCAGCCAAAGCCAATATGAGGCTTAGTCAGTCTGAGTTAGCCAAATCAGGTGGATATCTTCTAAAGTTACAGTCTTTTTAGCACAAAATTCCCTCTTTGTGTTACGATTCCACTACTGCACTGTTAGTAAGGAAATACTACTAAGACACATAGTAAATTCTGTACTTAAAAAGACTGCAAATTTGGAAGATCCACACTTGATTTAACTAACTCACACTGCTGAAGCCTTATATAGCTTCAGATGAAATTAAGAATTTATTTTTGCACAAAACTGTAATGGACTATGATTATTGTCCCCCATGGAGTTACATTAGGGAGGACCAGTATGGACAAGAGGAATGATTACAAAGACCAGTAACGCTTTCAGACTACATATGGGTACATGAGTGCTGTATTAAGACAGACTGTGAAAAATGTGAACCTGTCCTTCAACTATTGCAACCACAACTACTGCTACTAACTGCTTTAAAAATGCTTCTATAACTGCTGCAACCGCTATCGTTAACAATAATTCTATTAATAATGATGCTAATAATTAAATGATGATTGAAATAATTATATGTAATTAATGTTAAGCCCAAAAATTGCTGTTACAACAGTATGACACAATGTACCTTAGCTCAAACTAGACTCTCTGGTGGATGACTCATCCCCCATAACTCCCTCCCACCCTCATCCTCCAGCCCTTCTCGCCTGGCGGTTTGTTGTTTCAGGCCTCTCCTCTTCAACATGAGGGAAAAAGGTGTGCTTGTGCGCCGGGCTAACTGTTGAAACTTGCACTTGGAAAGCGTCTGGCGGCGCCCTCACTGCCACAGTGAAGCTGTGTTTACGAAATGGCAGATTCATGATGGTGGTGCCAGCAGCTTGGAGGGGATTTAGTCCAATCCCCTATTCAAGGGCAGTTGTTTCAGTCTTGTGTTTTAATCTGACAATGTGAAAAGAAGTGGAGTGAAAAGTAGTAAAATGGACTTTTGTTTTGTTTTAATCACAGGTACCCTAAAGGTCTGTGTCTGGATGTCTACTCTCACTCAGTTTGTGTATGGAAATGCTGATGATGAGATTTGCTTTCATAGCATGTGTTATTTAGCTCCCATCCTTCTGGCTGACTAATGTTTAAGTACACCTGGCTGTTGGCTATGCTGCTCTGGTTTGTATGCCTTTACACCACTGTAAAGGAATGAGGGGGTTCGTTGGAAGTCTTGCCAGTTCTTTGAGGAGGCTGCGATTAAGACAAGATGGTGAAGCCACACACGTCCAAACACCTGGGAAACAGCTGCTGCTGCTGCTGCTGCTGCTGCTGCTGCTGAAGCAACGTTCAGGGACCAGTCCACTTCTGGTTAATAACCTTATCTCAGCGCTGAGTCGTGTCAGATTAGAGAAGAAACTGTGTCTAACAGACCTGACCCTCCAGGATCTAAAGTGGGATCTTGCGTGATGAATGATAAACAAAGCAGATTTATAGAATCCTGATTGTGCTGCTTGTTGAGTAATGTGGTGATCTTTATAAGACTGACAAATGCTATTTATTGCAATTCAAACCTTTGTGTGGGTGCATTGATGTATGATAAGCTGGTGATATCATGTAAGATGTGCATTAACAGATGTCAGACCAGAACAGAAAGGGCTACTTTTAGGAGTTGTGGCCATATATGGACTTCACAGTAGCAACATTGGAACAGCTGGAAAAAGCCGACATGAAAATACTCTAGCACTGACATGAAACACCTTTTAGTCAAGTACTTTGAAATCCAGGGTGCATTTCATTTGGTGTATTTTTATTGTTCCTGCAGATTACTGACTAAACATGACATGATATTAAGACAGCATATGTCCTCAAAGTTTAAGCCCTGAAAAAACTTTTAAGTCAGGTTTGGGTGTGAGTGTGTCAGAATGAAAGGCCAGTGGCTTCTTTTGATGGAAAAATTGAAGGAATAGTTTGAAATTTTAGCAAATGATGTTAGCTGTTTCTAGTCTCTATGCTAAGCTAAACGAATCAGCAACTGGCTGTAGCTCCATATTTACCATACAGACATGAGAGTGGTATCAGTCTTGAATCTTGTAACTCTCGGCAAGAACACAAATAAGCGTATGTCACATAACATCAAACTATTCCACCAATTGAGTGACTCGTTCATTCTCAACTAACTCACTATTACTCTTTCTACAGCTATAAACATGTGGAATACAACATGTTGACCGCTGTTTTACTGGAGCTGTCAATAGAGATCATGTAGAATATCCTCTGCTGAAGTAGAACTAGGCCAGGCAGGTTGAGGGAAAACAGATAAAGAAAAACACAGCGTAAGAGGATGCAAGGGGGATTTTTCCTTGAACTACCTTGCTCGAGGTCACATCATGGCTACTGTGGGAAGGAAGTTTCTTCCCCCTTTCAGAGTTCAGCAGCTGCTCTGGTGGATTCAATCCCTCTTCTCGAAAATATATGGTCCCCTTTCTTGTCTGCAAGGTTTTACACTTCACTAAACTATGCATGTTACAATTAAGCGGGTGGATGTAATTCCCCTCCAAACACAGGCCAGAATGGTTTATTTACTCCTTTAGGAGAGTCTCTGAAATTGCTGCAACCAAAAAACAATTTGTGGCCTAACAAGCGACTGAGGCGTAGAAGGTTTCCACTTTTAAAAGACGCTGTGGATCCAGGAGTCTCCCGCCGAGTCTGCAGCCAGTGACAACCTTCGCAGTTCCAGCCGGGGTGGGAAAGAAAACACCGGCCAGATTGCAGAATAATTTCCCCTCTTTTATTCTACGTCCAGAGAAACGAGACAGGAAGTTGACTATTCCTTCAGACCACCAATGACTAGCAGACGACTGATGGAGCCTGCTATCCCCTGGTCTCAGATCAGCGTCTGATCTCCATTTTCTGTTCCTATAGCAGTCAGAATCTGATCCAGGGTCAGCTCCTGAGGCCATCCATGCTCTCCACACCCAAGAGATTGAACCAAGAAAATGAATTTAGCATGCCACGGCCTTATCTCATTGCCAGACACTCTGAATTTTGAAGCTAATTTGCCTTCATTACTGCCAGATGTGGCGACATGCAGACAGATGTTTATTATATTAAATAGCTACAGGCAGCTCACAGAAATGATTATTCCTCTGTTATGAAGCTCAGGAAATCTGCTGGGGGATTGGTGTCTGACTTTTACAACCACTGAGCTTGTCTCAACATTAGATATGCTTTGTCAGTAGTAAAATACAGATTTAAAAAATGAGGTGACCCCCAGCTTTTGGTATGTGAGGTCACATTCACTTTGGGTCAGACTTCCCAACTGTTGGCGGACAAATCCAGCAAGATTTGTGTTGTGTTGCATTCAAGGATGGTTTTCGCTCATCCTGGCTGACGGTTTGGGTTTTCCTCTTATGCGACAAAACATTTCAATCATTCGCAGATTATCTCCAAGCTTGGTGAGAATCTTTTGACCAGAGCGGATCACAGAAACAGCATTCGCTCGGTGCAAACACCAGCTGAGGCCAACTTTAGCTTGGAAACACTGAGCTGCAGAAATCCCACGGTCATATAATATGTTCACACAAGTTGCCATCAGTGTGAATCCCAGCACGGACTCCATAAAGCCCCATCAGACCCCATCAGACCATCTCTTTTCAATCTCCAATCCAGCCACGGCTCTCTTTATGATTAAAAGCATATACAAGGGCTTTGCATCTTGCAGATGTTGCCATAAATCACCGGTTGGCCCTGCCTCTGCAACTGGCTCCCTGACAAATGTTCCACAATAACTGTGGCCCCCACCCCACCCTTCCAGTAAAAGAGAAAAAAAAGAAAAGGGGTAAAAAAGAAAGAAAAAAAGGCTGGAATTCCTACCCGGCTGCTTGTAACTCTTTCAGGACTATTGTAAAGTCTCAGCCATGTCAGCACAGGTGGAAACCTGAGGGGTCATAAAACCAGAAAGAAAAAAACCCGCCCACTCTGTGCTTTCTCTCTCCCAACAATGTCTTAAACTCCCTGCTGTCCAGCCCTCCACTGTGACTAATTCCACACAAATCTAAAGAACTAAATCAGTCGGGCTGCCTGTGTGTCTGTGGACGGCAGTAACTGACACCCCCACGCCTGTAAAAGACGCAACCATAATGGCTGAGATGGAAACCAGGGTGTGAATCACAGTCTCAGAGGCATTTCAAGAAAGATGCTCTGTGTAGGCACTCTCAAAGCTCCAATCTTCACCCACTTTACTACTTAAAAAAGTTTTACACTCATAGTGAAAGGAGGGAAAGCCAATTAGGGAAAGTTGGAGTTGGACAGTTGAAGTCAAATTTTTGAGGGATTTGAGGGATGGATGATGGAAGTTTTATAGCACTACTGATACAGAAAGTTAACACCAACTACTGAGGGAAATATCTTGCTCTTAAGTCGCTAAATGCTCCACAATGTTAACAAGTTTGTCACTAACTTTGTCTGTCTGCCATTTGGGGCAGGGCAGTTAGCTTGTAGCTTTTTTGCTGAAAACGGCTCCCTGATGTTGCAGATTTTGGACCATGTATGAAATGTTTGAAGATATATGCTTAGATCTGTTAGTTTAAATGTAATATAAGATGGTAACTTCTTCAAGAATTTCATTTTATGAATGTAAAATTTGGCTGAAATAATGAACAAATGAATGACATATTGTTCAATAGAGGAGAAATTAGGATTGTTGAATATTAATAACAAATCATGTTCTTTTAATATGATTTTTTTTCTTTGTTTATTAATTATTCAATTTTATTTATTTGTTTACATTTCCTGACCAAAGTTTATTTTAAGATCCAACTGAAAATCTGCCCAAAACATTGTCACATGTACACACTGGATAAACATGTTCTAGTGTTTCCACTAAATAATGAAAATAAGAGCATTTGTCTTCTATATTAGGAATATACATGATAAGCAACATGATAAGCATATAATGCCAGTTGACAGTGTGTTAATTACAGTACTATGCACACTTTGGGAGACAAGAACACTATATTTCTCTATAAAATCTTCATATGAATACAGAAGCCCTTCACAGTTAAATAGCTGTTTTACAAGCAAAATGTTGTTGTTGAACCAATTTTCAAAAAATAATGATTTATTTCTGTAAGTGATATTGACATTATTCCACAAAAAAAACATTTGTGATAAGAATAGTTGTGCTTATGTAGAAGGGACCAACACATAAGAGCTTGCCTATGAAAGTTGGAGAATCTGATAGGAAGTTTACCAACAGCATAAGGGCACATTAATGAAAAATTAAGACCACCTACTTTTTTAAACAGAAAGTTTGGGATAATATTGAACATGCTATCTGGATCTTTTAGAAATCTTTTGATCCAGTTAATGTTTATAATATGGCTGTATGAGAAAAAGTCCAAAACGTGAACACCTCCCTCTGTTAAAGACATAGACATAACCTCCTTTTTACCTTGTGTGCCTTATTTTTCCAAAGAAAGTTAAAAAGCCTGTCCAAACAAGAGGTTAAATGTTTAGTGACATCAAGGGAGGAAAAGACATAAGAGGCTCTTGTTTTTGTATAATGAACTGCTCAAGTGGCCCATATAGTGACCCGACCACAGGGATTTCTCCTGTACTCCTGAAGGCCAGTCCAATTCTGCCCCAGTTTGACAGCGGATGTTGATCATCTCAGCTGCTAGTAGCCAGACTCCTGAGATGACCAGCTGGCACCCCACTTTCTTACTACTTACTACTACTACTACTTACTACTTTCTTTCTTACTTTCTGTCCTGAAAAATAGGACTTATTAAAGCGACATATTAACAGTCCGACAACGAAATTCACAACAGCTTTTGGCCTGGCTCAAAGTCTCCGCCATCTCCGCCATTTGGTGGGCGAAATGCATTCTGGGATACTTGGTGTAACTTCATCACTCAGTCAGTCAGTGACTCAGTGACAGACAGACATTTGGGTTTGTAGGGCTGGCCCCGCTGTTGCAGTCCAGCCAAAAGTATTGATAAGTGCAGCTTTAATAACATTTGTTGTCATCTAATTAATGTGACTTACAGTATACTATTATACTGACACAGTCAAGCTCAGATTGCTATGTCTCCACATTTCCAGACAGCGTTTGAGGTTTGTGGTGGTGTGTATTTTGAAGGAGTGAGGTGTGAGGGCTTGTAGTGATGAGATTGTAGATTTATGGGTGAGACACTGACAACATAGCGCCGGAGGCTAAACTGCTTGTCTGCACCTGGGACACTTAACCATTCTTTGTTTTACTTTTACAGCTTTACTGTAAAGCTTTGCTTCATTATCTTTCAAATACTTATTTATTTCCAGGGACTGGTACTTATGCAAATGCAAAACCAGTAAATGATATCCCATTACATTTTTCAGTCTGTAAATACTTTAAAGTAAAAGGAGACTCTTGCGCAGTGTTCAAGAACTGCCTAATTAGTTAAAAACTTTGATGAAGTACCCAAGATCTGTTTTTTACAGTGCTACTAGCACACAGTACAACATTCAGACATAAGCTAAATTCAGCAAAATTGCCTGTGGTTTCAGTGTCAAACACCTCAAAAATAATCCCAAACAAATTGCCAATAAGGAGGTAATTGTTGTCTGTCTTTAGTGTAAGTCAAACATTCGCCCTGGATGAGTCCAGGCTGGTAAAGTGTTGACCCCCAGGGTTGTTTTTTTTTTTTTTTTTTTTTTTTTTTACGAGCCACAGAAGGAGAAAAATGAGGAAAGGTGACCTTGCAAGATTAGTTTAAACTCCAGGTGGTTTCCGCTCATCCTGTCAACACTACTTGACACTCCAGCCTTGTTGCATTCCTTCACTGTATGCAAAGAGAGCTGTGACATGGTGGCTGGTGTTGCTGGCAGCCTGCAATTATCTTTACAATTTGTTTGAGCCTGTTCGATCCACTTGACAGTGTCTGGAAAACCTTGTCAGGGTTTGAATATAAAGATATCTAAAGATATACTGCATGACACCAGACAGGTGTTCACTGTGCTGCTCACTGATTGGTTGTCACAATCCCTCTCCTCTCTTATTGGCTTTACAAAACCATTTCAAGTTTTCCAATTAGCTGCTTTATGCTCTAAAGAATTGTAGCTGATAGGCTCAACTAGAGAGATTTCAATCAAATCATTCATCTGCAGATTTATCTGAAATAACTCACCACCTTCAAATGAATCTGCTCAAGGTAAGTTGTAGTTCAGTGATATGATGCAATGTTTAAACCCTTACCTACCATTCAGGTTTGAGTGCAGTAAGCAGTTTTCTTTTAGCCTGAAATTTTATGACTTTCCCCAAAGTGACCTTCAATATATAAAAATTGAATTTATTCAAAAATCACATTTCAAAAATGTTATTCACATTCAATAACATTCATTGAAATGATGGCTGTTGTGTTCTCCTGTTTAAGGTAACATAATAATATAGTGTGCATGTGAATGTTTTTTCTCCATAACAAAAAGTGTAAAACCTAGAGAATACATTCTATCTGCAAGCTTCATTAAGGATTAATCACCCATTTATTAATGACTGATGAGGTATTTATGAATGAAAAATAGATTTGTGGTTCAGAAATTTCCTATAGAGGCTAATAATGAGGGGATACTGTGAAGGGTCAGACTATGTATGTAACAGCATGTAAGGGTGAGTGTGTAAATGTGTCAAGTGGTTTTCCTACTAGGCTGTCCTTACGCTGAAGTCAAATCTAACGTCTGACCTTAAGTTGAGTTTTTTCTTGAATGTAATCACTCCATTCATGTATAATAAGAACTGGATACTGGACTCTAATTTGGTGTCTTTTCTACAAAGTTTGCTCACCACGTGCAAAAAATAGCCAGAAATATTTTGTAGCTTTCAGGTTTGCTTCCCCATGACATTCCCATCAGCCTCAGCTGTACTTTTTTGTTTAGTTCTCATTAGCAAATGTTAGTAAGTTAACACACTGAACTAAAATGGTGACAATGGTTAACATTATACATGCTAAACATCAGCATGTTAGCACTGTCATTTTCAGCATGTTAGCATGGTGATGTTAGCATTTAGCACTGCTGTGCCTAAGTACAGTCTCAAAGAGCTAGTGTGTCTGTAGACTCATAGTAGTTTGCAGCAGCTGGTAAAACCTGTTTTTAAGAGATTGCTCAAATCTGTATTGATCCCTGTGGGGAAACTCTGTGTCACGGCAGCAGCAAACATTAAGAGCAAATAGAAAAACAGAGTATAAATGTCACTGATAACAGTTGTCAACACTAGTAAAAGTCATATAAAAATTTATAAAAATACAACATATAAAAAGTTAAATCACTGAATTGTGATGTACATAAAATGTCCCTATTTTAAAATATACATTTCACAACTGCCAGATGTGTGAAGGCACATTTTAAAACCAGTCTAAATAAAGCTATTGGCCCTCCTCAATCATCAGTCTCCATCTGACCTTTGACCTCTTGGAGAATCAACACTTCAGACACTCCTGGCTCAAACACGCTGGCACTGAGTGTGTGCTTGACTCCGAACTATGAGCCAAGAGACACACACTCAAACACGCAAACTCTCTCTGTTTGCACTAGTTTTAAAACAATAAGTGTTTTTAAAGACCAATTAACTTTTTAATGCCAAAATCTGGTAGCAATAAAAGAATGTTTGACACTTAAAGCACAATGTCTGTTTTTATTTAAGGGCCTGATATATGATTTTAACATTGGAAGTAAAAATGTTGCTTTTCACACAGGAATAAATAGAGATTGGCTCTTGCAAACAGATAGAAATTGTCTTTAGCTCACAACACAGTAGGAGTTTGATACATTCTTTTAGTTTTTGGAGCTCCCTGGCTGTCGGCCGCACCCCATGCCCACCAACCGCCCCACCAAATGCAGTTTTCAAAAGGCGTGAGTGATGTTGTCCCTGGGAATGATGGGAAAATCCTTGCTCTGACAACGAGCAAACAAACACTAAAGGTTTTTAATTTCAGGCCAAGCCTGCTGTCGACAGCTCGAACAAATGTAAGCAAAGGAAGGAATGAGGACGGGGGGGAGACGGAGAAGAGAAAGGCTAACATGACACAGCGCTAATCAAGCCTCTTTCTTAAAAAAGAAGAAATATCTCTCCCCTTTGTTGATGCTGAGAGCTCTTTGTAGAGACCTAATCTGATGACGGGGTGTGAGTGTTTTTTTAAGTTAACCTCTCCACTATTTACTGAGACCCAGGGCCACCAAATGGTATTTGTGAAACCTGCTGTGCTACATGGAGTCTCACCGAGGGGAGTAACACTTCTAAACAAGAGTTTCATCTTATGCTGATTATTGGCCTACGTCTCATTTGGATTTTCAATAGCTTCTCTGGGAGGAAAGTTGGTATTGCCACATTTTATATGTTGGCAGGAATGTCATAGCAATTAACTCATACTTTCTTCATGTTTGCCAGTCATTAATGAGTACAATATGGCCAGTCCCTCCACATGTGATGAATCTTGTCTTGGCTTAATGGCTTTTGATTTTTCCTCATGTGGATCCAGGATCCAGGCAGAAAAGAAAATGGTTCACTAAAGTAAAGGGATTTTGTGTGTTCACCAGCCTCTTGGAAGCCAAAGTTTGCATCTCTGACACTGAATTGAAGTAGAAAGACGTCTTTAGACTGCATTTCCAACTTGGTGTCTGACAATAAAAACAGCCAATACCGTCACACACTGTGAACCCTGCGAGCGTGTCCTGGCAAGCACTGTTGTGCAAACAGCACTGCTTTTTAGAACAACTGAGCTGTCGAATATTTATTGTTTGGTTTAGGTTTCAGTGAGAAATTACGACATCAGTCTGCGGCATAGGAGCTGCTCAAGCTGAGGGGGATTTCCCACCTTCCCTTCAGACCAGTACTGTCTGAGCCTGATCAACGCACAGATCGGTCCAGAGAGACTACATGGTGTGTTGATGGATAGCTCATCTTCGCTTGATTCTCTTTGAATCTCAATAGTCATAAAAAAGATTGTTTGACTGTCATGGGCAATTGAAAGCAAAAGTGTTATTTTAGTTTGAAGCTGCTGATGGCTGATGTCTGGTGCAAGACTTTTTTGTCAGTTTTATTCCTGTTGCGGTGGTAAAACCTCTGACACAACATTTAGACCATCATTAGACACTAAATCTCTCCACTGGAACCAGACTGATGATATAGTTATTCATTTAAGGGCCCATCTTTTAGGAAGTCAAGTGTTTCTGTATTGTTTTCCAAAGCTGTTAAGATGCAATTGTTATTATATCTGATCTTGAATTGTTTAAAGCAATTTTCAGCATACCTCATTACAGGCATGCACGCCAGCATTTATTTGCTAAAATATATTTCAGTGGAATTGCTGAGATCAGTGGATTCGCTGATGAAGGTTCCATTTTAGGTTCCATTTTTGGTGAACCTCAAACTGCTAATGTTTGAGGGCACAGGGTAGCACAGAGGTAGCTATCATAGCTAACATGGCACCATCCACTTTTATTTAACCTTCCTTTGGCACAGTATAAACTGCTCCACAAAATAGGCAAGAGGTTTGCAGACAATTACAAGACAGGAGTTGATGGTAATATGCTCTCCCATTCCCGGCAGAGCTAAACGAGCTTGCTAACTAACATGAATAGTTCTATCAGGTTGCTAGTTGGCGTGTTAGCAGTTAGCTCTCCAGCTAGTAGTTCACCAACTAGCCATGCAAGTATGTCACTCACCAAATTAGAGCACCACATACAGTACCAGTCAAGTACTATATAGTGGGGAAATAGAGGAGAGAGTTAAAAAAAAGAAGAGTAGAAGAAGAGTTGTGAGTTAGAGAAGTATATCAGCGGGTGCATTATGCTGACACGTGTGAAAACTGAGAAGAGTGACATATAAAGTTCCATAAAAGCTTACCTTTGTCTCCCGTGATATTCTGTACAGCGGTGCAACAGAGGAGGAATGAAATGAGAGCTAAGGGACAGTATTATCATATCACTGAAGTGATACCATGAACAAGAACAGTGTTACATGTATTTTGCAAGGACAAGCAGATGAACTCTTGTGACTTAGTCTTCTTCTTCTTCTTCTTCTTTCAAAATCATATTTATCTACAAAACACTGTAATAATGTTATTCTAAGTCTGAAACTAAGTGTTCCGTAGTAGCACATACACTCACACTTTTCAGTTGTTGAACTGTGGGATTCCTTACTTCACTTAATTGAAAATGGTTTAAACAAATGCACAAAATAATTCTACAGTTTTCTGACTGAGAGAGACCTCATATCAAAGCAGATCATTACTGATCGTCCCATATATCAGTCTAAGTCTACTAAAAAAAACTGCTGAGAAATACAAAAATAATCATTCACAGGCTCAATATGTCATGTGCTTGTGGGCCCACCCAGAAGAGTGACTGCAGCCATTTGTCTTTTTTCATAAGCTATTTTATCATCTGCTGTGTTGTGCTGAAAACGTACACACGTCCTCCCACACTGACTCAGCGAGCTCCAGATGGAAAACGGAGCCATCTCCCTTTTTTGCGTGAGGACGGGCATCGTTGCACTCTCTTCATAACAAAGATTTTCAAATGTTTTCCAGACTGGATGGCAGCAGCCACTGTGTGGCGACTCCATAAGCGTCTTGGATAATGTCTTGGCACTGTCAGCTCAGTTTCTGAAACATAAATAAGGCTGCTTTAAGTGCTGCCTGGCAGGCGGGGGCTCTTGCAGGCCTCCATCCCTGTCGTCTATGGTGCCCACTCCCTTGGGACAGGGGACATTCACATGCTCTTGTTTGTTAAAAATAGATGTTTTGACAGTGTTAAAGTTTCTAAGCTGTGTAGCTTTTTAAGCCTTGTAGCACAAAAATATTCCTTATATATTCCTGTCCTGCCCTGACTTAATGTGTGTCTCAGGGGTAATATATCTGATTTATGGGGCTATAAACTAAAATCAGAGAAAAGCGTTAATAAAAAGGGCCATCTGATATGTGTGTATGATTGCACACTATGAGAGGGACACTGAAATGAATGACGATTTTAAAGGCTCTAAAGGGGGGCAAAAGGTAAATATTGTATAAGAAAGATTGAAAGTCAAGGTATAGGTGGGAAAAGAAAAGAGACAGAAAGAAGAAGGAGGAGGAGGAGGAGAAAAGGCCTGCAGAGGCTCTGTCTATCCTGGCCTGAATTACTATCATTATTGTAATGACTCTGTAATGTTTTCTTTCCTGGACCAGTAATTGTTACCAAGCCGCTGTTCAGAGGTGCAGGTGGACAAATTGCTGCCGAGCATTACTTTCCATGATAGCAAGGGAAACATAATCATTTCCACCATTCAGGCCTCAAACAGGATTTTTTCCTCTCAGAATTGAACTGTTGGCATTTGTGGGTGCTTTTCTCACCAAACAACAGTTGTATTTTATACTTATAAGCACAGAAGAAAACACTTAAATTGTCCTATTGGGACTTGATCTACTTGAAATTTGTTCTAGGCACCTTTTTTCACCATTTTACCCTAATATTTTATAGTAAAAGTCTGAATATGTGTGTAGTCTGCATGATCTTTCTCTAAAATCTATTACAGGACCAGTAAAGATCTTTTAAACATGGAAAAAATGCAGACTTTTCCTGACATTGGGCCATTTTCCCCTTTCTCCAGCCCTCCATGAGCCAGAGTTGTGTTGTATCCGCATGTATTGACCCTTTTAAACTTCCACGGTCCATATAACCCATATGAACCCCCGCCCACCACCACCTGCGGCAAACTGTCCATGACTCTTAAAACCAGCCAGATGTTGCTTTTAGTCTAGAATTCCTAAACGGCTTCATGACAAGGACTTGCAGGATTGATGCAAATTAGCTTGCTGCTGTGAGAGGACTTTTTATTGGTAGATTAAAGATCAGATTGCATTTCTTTATCTAATCTCTGAGCAAATTATATCTCATTACACTAATCTAATTAGTGAAATAATGGAAACAAAGAGTTAGTCTTTGTTTTGCTGGGAACAGTAAAGAAGCCTGCTTGGAAACATCATGCTTTTGATTAAGTGTTGTTGTTTACTTTCTCTCAGCACACACTCTCAACTTCTGCCTTGGTCAGTGTTTTCCTACATTTCCCAGAATACATTTCAACCCCCCCCCCTTCCCTCCCCAGCAGAAAACATGTCTGGACTTGTTGCTCTTAGCGGTTTTTAAGAGTAGGAGGAGAAAATGACAGTAGATGCACTAGACACATCACATGCACTAGAACAACACTTAAATTATTGCCACATCTGTTCACTCAGAACTCCACCTGTCTTGCAGTTGCATTGCATTTTGGTCTGTTGTTGTACAAATAGGTCTCTGTATCTCTTCTATAGGGGATTTCTCATTGTATGATTTGCAAATCAGTACAAATTGGTGGGTGACTTGACATTAAATGCTGATATTTTATATTGCTGAGTGATTTTTTTAGAAACTCAAGTTTCTAGAAATGTCTGGATATCAATTTGCATCATTTGAAAAATGCATTGAAAACCTATCTTTACACCGGCCTGCATGAAAAAGGAATTCTGTTAATCATGTTATATATATAAAATTTGACTGTTAAGATTCAACCAGCCTGGTTTATACAAACCATAGTAAAAACAAACTCTTATATACTCTAACTTTACATTTTTACTCATAAACTGTTAAACAAATGGTTGTGTTGATAAAATGTCTCCAACTGACAAATTATGTCTATTCTAGACCACTATTAAAGCGGCATTATTGATTTTTTTGGACACTTGGGTGGCAGCAGAGCAAGCTGTAAATACAATACTGACATACAGTATTATCACTTTATAAAGTTGATGTGGCAAATAGGTAACAGTTACCTATGTACACATTGTGTCAATACAAAGCAACATTAGTATTCATTTGGAGTTGTGTTTCTGGCCACCTGACAACTGTAAGTCCAATATTCACTTTCCTTTTAGCTCTGTTTTGTCTCCTCTAACTCCCCAAGGATATACTGTATCTGGCTCTTTAGCCTCTAAATGATCAGCTACTGTATGTTCACCACTGGCAACAGCTAATTGCTAACTTTGTCTGCCATTTGGTACTGAGCTTTTTTGCTGAAAACAGTTGCATACTAAGGCTGAAAATTATGGTAATTCATGTTGAAAGCAAACCAAAACAGTAAAGTTGTGGGCCTTAAACCTAAGCAGTAGCAGATGACACTAAGACACTGCAGAGAGCTTAGGGGAACTCCAGAATTGGGAAATAATTCACTATCGTCTTGTGAGTCAGTAAGATGACACCTTTCACATAACACATGATCATTTGAGCCATTGTGAATCTAAAAATATTGATTGGTGCAGATTTAACCAAAGCAATTTTACTTAATTGTAATGTATTATCAACTGACAAATTCATAGTATTATTATTAATAAGAGTCTATAGAACACTGTTAAGTTACAAAAGTGTAGGATTGTTGAAGGTCATGCAAACCACAATGAGAATCCATTCATGAAATTGCCATAAAAATGTTCAAGGTACATGGTCAATAGCCTTACAAATGGGGATATATCCAAGCATTCATATAGAGCTGAAGCTGTGGACACCTAACACAACCCTCTACAAAGAATATGCTGCATGCTGCATTCCAGTTATAGACATAAGTGTCACAGAAACTCTCTTCCTTTCTTTTTCCCACCAGCATCTTTCTTTTCAGTCCCAGATGGTCCTTTGCTGAGTTCTTTAAAGTCCTTGCAGGCAAACATACATCAAAAGGCGAATTCCACGTCTTTGAAAGTGTTGTAATTACCAGCGTGAAAGCAGCACATATGTGGCGCACACTGCATCAATCATACAGTAACACCTGATTTTAATCACCTCGCCATGGCTGCAGTGATCGTTTTGACACCCACAAAATAGCTCAGAGCTAAGTGCTTGAAAGAGAAGTGGGATATTAAAAACTCTAGCTTTGTGCTTTCAGAGAATAAGTATAGCGACAGCCACCAGCTCTCATTGTTTTTTATGAAATGAGAAAACACCCTCATGCGAGTATATTGTCATAATTCTCTTCCCTGCAGTGAGTTTGAAAAATGGGCCCCAACATTATGAAAACATCACATCACATTCATCACCACAGTCCACAAATAAAAACATAAAATTTTTATTTTCTCAATTTTGGTGACAAAGGGACGAAGCTTTAGGGGGGATGTTTTGCATTCTCAGACATGACCACAATGAAATGGTTTTCAACCACTGGTAATCTGGAAAACATTCCGTTTCTGCACTAAACTTCTCAGAAATTATCTGTCAATCAAACAGTGGGAGCAGTACTGTGATGTTTTCTTGAGTTCCTGTAGATGGTGCTATTTTCTTTGTATCCATAGTGGTTATCACTGCTAATGGCAACTAAGCAAGCTTCTAATCAAGCAGTTACATCCAGCAAACACAAGTCATGTTTCCGGCCACTTGGCAAATGTAAGTACAATATTCACTCTCCTTTTAGCTCTCTTTTGGTCTCCATCAACTCCTGAAGGAAATATCTGCCAAATGATCAACTATTTTCACCAGCTAGCGGCTAACTTCGTCTGTCTGCCATTCAGTGCAGGGTATGTCAGTTTTTACAGCTTTTTTTGCTAAAACCGCTCATGAGTGATACCAAACAATAACAGCAAAGCCGTGGACCATAAAACAAAAACAATGGGCTAAAGATGCTAAAATGTTCCATAGTGACCCTTTTCACACCATACAACCATGTCATCCATTGTTAATATAAACTTTTGAGTAGAGCAGCTTTAATTTCTAATAATTAATGGCTGGAATTGATACACAGCATAATTTTGGATTGTCTGTGACAAATGTATTGTTAGTTTTTCAGCTGTTTCTTTTGTGATGACTTTCTGAAAGGAAAAGTCTTTTTGGGCCAGTGGGTATCACATGACTTGCAATTCCAACTGTGGCCACTGCGCCAAAATTGCCTTACACACCAGCACCATTCAAAAGTTTAATTGCTAACTACCCAGTTCCACCTCCCGCTATGTTTTTTGCAAACAGACATGAAATGTAAAATGATTCACCACCTGTGCGATACAATGAAGCTACCAGACAGCAAATGTCCACAACACCAAATGGAAAACTTTCATGAACTATCACTTTAGATCGCACAATCTGGATTTTCATCTTTTATGACATTTTGAAAGGGCTTTTCTTGGTATTTGCATGGATTTGACATGCATTTTTGCAGGACATCATTCATATATGTGATTATGCAGCCCCTAGCTTATTGTCTTTGGCCCTTGCCCACCTCAGTGTAAGTCACCCAGCCTCACCAAGCTGTATTAGAGAGACATGTTTCTGGTCAATGACTCATGCAGCATGTTGAACCATGTGAAACCACAGCTCTGTGCCCTTGTGTTAGTCTGCCAGAAGGCCTACAGTACTGTCGGAGCGTGCCTTACAAGCCGTTTCCATGCTCTCTCAGCGAGCAAACTTGCAAACAGCTGCGTTTTCCATCAGAAGTGGTTTCTGAAGATGTGTTTTTTTCCCCTGTATTCATGACGGCGGGTGAGGGGAACGACAGGATCAGGGGATTGGGAGGCAGGGCTGAAGATAAAAGTGAGATGTGCCTCATACTCAGCGGTACAGTCCATGCACATATTTATTAGTAAGAAAAGTCTTAAATCATGCAGACTAAGATTTACTGCTGGTGGAGACAACTTGAAGAAGGTCATCAAGGCCTGTGGGACAAAACCAATCAGAGTGTTGTCTTAACTAATGAACTGTGAGATGAGTCACTTAAACTCACATTAAAGGAATTACTTTTTGCTAGTAAGAAATGTTGTGTCTTGTTCAGGCTCAGACCAAAATGTGGGCAGTTTGTTAACTTAATGCAGGGATTTAAAAAGAAAATCATTTATGATGTCTGATCATCACTCACGCCTTCTACCTGTCACTCTGTGTGTTTTCACTTTATAACTCATGCAGAAGTATGTAAATACCAAATTTAATTTGTATTTACATGGTGATACTGTTGTCAGTTCCTGAGGTTAATTTACAGCTTAATAAATTAGATTACGGCCAGTGTAAAGGGAAGTGTTACCCAGAAGGCCTCTTTTGTGGAACAGGAAGCAGCATCAGAGCGACCTCTAGTGGTTTTACATGCACTTCTAGTTTGAGTCCATTGGATTCTCTAATGTAAAGTACAGAAGCAGGGCATTTTAAACCAGGCTTTTTATGAAAACTCTACTGTGACTTTGTGCTAATGAGCCACTGATCATTTTATATCTTTGAGTTTTGTTGTTCAGTGGAAAAACAATTCCAATGCATTTGCAAAATATGCCGACTTAAATTATAACTCTGATTACTGATCAATAAAGTCAACAGAAATGTATTTGATGCATGGCTGTCATCAATGAAGTGGGGATGTTTTAGAGGCAGGCTTGCAATTGGATTGTCTCAGGAGAAATCAAAACATTCGCTGTAGCTGTAGCTGAGCTGCCCTCGAGCAAGGCACTTAACCCATGGCTGGATTAACCTGCTTGGAAGCTCCAAGGCAAAAATGAGTTGCTGTGTCCCTTTTAACCCCTCCATTCCCCCTCTCTATGAGCATTGTGTACCATTTTTATATGCTGAAATATTACATGGCCCCGAGTTTGCGATGTGGTAATTTGATGAAACACTAATTTATGTAGGAATCTAGAAATATGCAACAAAAAAAACATTTTCAAAGAAAGTCATATTTTATTGCAGCTTTGTTGCAGTCGGATTTTAAAAATCTATGTATTGGCAGCGTAAGATATGAGCAAAACTAGTATTTCTGTCTGATGTATCAAGTGTAAAATTGTATCCACAGTTGCAATTCAGTGAACTTTTTTTTTTTTAGAAAACAGAAACATGCTTTTGTTGGAGGTCTGCACCTGACCGATTGTACATGCACACGCATATTTGTAGTGGTGAATTTGATCATCTCATAATGAAAAGTAGTCTGGCTCATTTTAGCAAGCTGACTGCCTTCATCATGTTTTGTAAATGACTCACTTCACTTTTATTCTTCTCTTTACTCATCAAAGTTTGCTTGCAGATCAATGTGTTTCTCCTCCACAAGCACATAAGATAACTAGAGTGCACTCAGGTCATATTCTGTATGTGTTTTCTTAAAGTTTACTCTTTAATGGCCTGCTCGCCCGAGCCGTTAGCTGATCAATAGCGGCGGGTGCGATGTAAAAAGTGGGATCGTGGGCTGATCCTGCCTCACCCGGCCGTGACTAATGAGTGTGATGTGCATTGAAGATACAGGGTCAGAGCCATCCGCACGCTCCTGGATAATGAACCCCATCCTGAGGTAGAGCTAGCACAGGTTAACTCAGGGAAATGATAATGAGACAGAATGCTGTTGGGGTTTAAGATGTGTTCTCATTTAGATTTGAAAGATCTGCTTTGATGATCAATGGCAGCACCATGATATTTGTTAATGTTCCTTGAATTAAAGTTTATACTCTTCTCAAAACCTAAACACTTGCTTGGTTCAACAAATCAGATATTGTATGTTTTGATCAAAATCTCTAACCTGATTAGAGACCATGTGACCTTGGTTCATATCCCCTGTCTGGCTTGAATTGGGCAGTTTCAACCTGAAAGACCTAAAAATACAATAAAGTTAATGTTACCAATCTGGTTTTGACCAAAGAAAACCATCTGTGGGTGTAATTGTAGCTATTTGCGTGTTTTTTGCTCAAGGACACCCTAGCTGTTTCACAAATCAAACCTTTGACCTTCCAGTTACAGGAGAGTAAGCCCAGCTCGAGCCCACTCTGCTGTCCCAATTCTTATCTACTATGTCAGAGACGGGCAAGTGTCAGCAAAACGGCGTCAATCCTCTTCTCACATGGGTCCTCAGCGAAGACACGGTAATCCCTCCGGTTGTGGATGTTCAGGTTGAGCTGCTCTGCCACTGCCGGAGCTCAATCACACAGCCGTGACAAAGCCGCCAGATTGGAGGACAGTTATCTGGACTCGCAACGCAGGAGATGAGACAAGAGGTCAAACTAAATTGGCTCACCAGAGAGAGGAGTCCACCCTTCAGGCAATCTCCTGCTCCTCCCTTCAATGAATTGGAAGTCCCACCGGCCGCCTGCTCGGTTCTGAAAGGGCCAGCCACATCTCACAAATGGGGCAAACGGGAGAACGAGGTGATCCTCCGATGTCCTTGGAGTTTCAAATGACAAAGAATTCAAAGGCAGGAGAGGTTTTAGTCTTCACAAGACTGCAGGACTTGGGTTCAGACCTTGCTTGTTTGGACCATGAATAAAAAGTGTAATTCTAGTGATGTTTGGTTCATTTTCTCCGCAGTGTTGCAATAAAGAATTACACCTGCAAAAAGTGTTAACTGCAATTGTTGATTAAATAAATTCTAATTTGGCGTATGTTGAAGGGTTTAGTACAGAGATTATCTGCAGACAGAACCACATCTCAGTTAATCCTCAAGAATATTGAAGTATTTTGAAAGATATTTGATAGGTAAACTTGCTGTCTTCTGAAATGCAACTTGATTAGCTTCTGTCATTGGTTCGAATAACTCAACAACTTCCTCGAACTCAGTATGGAAGTGAATGGTGACAGATGACTAGCAGCCTGGCAGATTCTTATGACAAAGGCTATGGGTTTTGCATCCGATCTATGCTAATCCATGTTTAGAACTTTTTTCTTAAAGCTGCACTAATCAATATGTTTCTTTATACAGTGGGAAAAAATGTTAAGGGTGACGTTCATAGTGAAGAACCCACATAGAATTACCCTAAACTCTGCAGTTTCCCCTCATTATATCAACTTTATGGTAATAATGTCAATGTTGCATCTTGTTGCACAGCTCTCAAATGTCTAGAAAATAAATTAATGCACATTTAAACAATGCATGTCTGTCATGCAAACCATGGTCATTTTATATGCTTTTCTACCTGCTTTTTTTTAATACTAGTAGAAAGTTTTCATCTTGTACAGCAGTGGTTCTCAAAGTGGGGTCCAGGGACCCCAAATGAATCTTGAGGAGGTTCCCAGTAAAAAGTTTTCACTATAATTACATCTGTAAGTAACGTAATGACAGAATGTATGACTATTGTGATCATGGGTTTCATACACTTTCTGTAATAAAACATCTAAAAGCAGGAATCTTATCAGATGTGGGTCTATGGTCTAATTTGTGTCAGTTTAGGGATCCTTGACATGAAAAAGTTTGAGAACCACTGTTGTAATGTGTATTCCAGCACTAAGAGCTAATAACCTGTGGAGGTTTTCACTTAGACAAGCGAAACCAAAGTGCATCATGGTTCATCAGTCACAAATTCACCCTGAAGCACAGATAGATACTGGATTAATTGGATTATTGCACATAACCATTAATTATGTGCTGTGCTCTTCTCTATTCTCTCTAGTTTCTTTCTATTCAGGTTGGTCTTGTATTCTGATCTGTTCTTTAATGTCCTAATGTTTTTTCTTTTCTATTCTGTTATCTTATTCAATGTTTCCCTCTGTATTTGGTTCCATTATATATAATCTGCTCCCTTATTTGTTCCAGTTTCATTCCGTTTGTTTTAATTATCCTCTGTTCTTTCTTATTTCTCAGCTTACAATTCAGTCTATAGAGTTCACAAAATAATTTTCAACAAATACATGACTGAAAATACTTGTCAAGGTTAGTGGAGCCGGCTGTAAGGATTTATTAATGAGCCTGTGGCTTTAGGGACAGTTAATAAAAGGAAAAACAGCCCTGCTCTTACCCTAGGACATTGTCCAGTGGTTGTTATGTTAATCACTTAGGCCTAATTAATACCATGCATATTATTAGCAAAATGAAGATTCAAATGCCAGCATGTGTTAATTACTATTCTAGAAGTCATCTACATTTCTGCAGTGAATGTTAACAGTGCCAGCTCTAATTTACCTCAACCCTTCTCATCTGTGCCAGAAAACGAATAAATGGCATATTTCATAAGTTTTTAGAAATTACTGAAAGGGATAATTTGGTGATGAGTGAAGTTAATAATGTCACCAAAATCTTGTGTGTGTGCTGTCCAGCAAAACGTATACTTAATTCTCGTACAGGATGTTTAGCTGTGTCAAGATGATGTACTGCGTGTGTGTATCTATGTGTGTGTGTGTGTGTGTGTGTGTGTGTGTGTGTGTGTGTGATTCAAGAGGATTTCCCGATATAATCTCCAGTCCTTTCATTCCTAATAAACCTCATTCAATGTGCCACTAATCCCTCGACTTATTGTTGTTTTTGAGACAACGTGGGAAAAGGAAAAGGGCACTTAACTCACTCACCAGCTCCTTCCTTTTCTATTTGACTTGAAATGACTGAAAACATGACCAGCCACACATGACAAGATTGTCATCCGCCAGGACTTTAAAGGCTTTCAGGTGCCAGAACACACCACAAAAGAAACTTGAAATCTCATGATATCAAAATAAACATGTATCTTGACATAGGAAAGACTTGACAACCCACTCAGGTTTTTGCTTTCTTGGCTGCAATAATTTAGCAAGATTAGTTCATTTTTAATGTATGGATATCTTCAAATGAAAACCTTCCTCTATACCTAATAAATCATTAATTCAGATATCATTGAGTATTGTAAAACATAGTCTTGCACACCTACAGTGGATGGAGATGTTCTCTGCACTCTGCCATAGCAACATGTTAATTGGATTGTCTGGTATGTTCTCTCCATTTTTTTGTGAAGGAGAATGAGGTATAGTGTGGAGAAGTGTTGGTCTTATATGTCTAAGCTGTTTATAACGCAATATAGTATCGCATAATAAAGATGGCCTTACTTTTATGCAGTGCAAGGCAACTTCTTTAGGTAGTGTCATTATTACACCATTAGACACACCATTAAAAGTACACAAAATGTCAAAATGTGGCACAGACAATAGTCAAGATCCCCTAACTGCTTCTGTGTTGAGGCTTACTTGTCCAGTTCATCTACAGTACATGACAAAAAAATGTTTCCTCACTTATCCATAGTGGCATGCAGTGTGGAGATAGTTGGAGTTTTATTTGCTGAGGCACTGAAACATTCATCTGTCTCTGAGATTTCTGTCTCCATAATAGAACAGAAGTGAATGGAATTTCATTTGTGGTGTTCACAGCATTGAAAAATTACATTTGAAGCTTCTACAGTAAGATTTCTTTACAGAAACTGTCAAACAGTGTAAAACAATTCACAGAATACACCATCAGCAGTTTTCCAAGGGTCTATTTCTTTGCTAGACAGTAGTTCCGAGGAAAACTGTCAATGAGGGCTGTGGAGTAAGTGAGAAAATCTAATTTTCTTTGTAATTTGGGTCAACCGACTATTAATTCAGGTTACAGATGGGCATAGTTTGAGAGAGATAGGCCAAAGAGTTGTGCTCAAATTACATAAAAGTAAGTAATACAAAGATGGGCTCTGCCAACTTTAAACAACTCCTTAATTAATCCTCAGCTCGCACACATAATTAATTGATTTGCATGCCCACCCCCCCACAGCGGTCTCAAACAGAGCTTCCCTGCTGGGGAAGTTAATTGTCAGGTTAGACGGTTCGCCTTCAGAGGGTTTGTGCTGTGCATTATAATGATTCTCACTTTTTCCTCCATCGTCAGTGTTGCCTGTTAACAACCTAATGAATTATATCGCTTTCCAAAGTACCGCATGCACTATTAATCACAACAGCTGCATTCTGTTGGCAGTAGTGGATACTCACCGGTCATCTATAGATTTGAATAATAAAGTAGAAACAGAAATCATGATTATTTTATCATGTGAAGGGGGATACCATTTCATATTTCATCAAATTTCATTTTGCAAAACTCATATATAAAGTTATGAATAAGGCTACTACTACAGTGTCTACCACTTTTAATGATAGCAGTGATAATAAATTAAATATATAAAATAGTTTGACATTTTGGACAATTTGATGCCAAATTTGAGGTTATTAGCTTAGCAAAGACTTGGAGTTATGTCCCAATCCCCCGTAAAACCACAAGTTGTTTTTAGACTTCAGTTTGTGTATGGATGAAACAAAAAAGATATAACGTGAACTTAGTGAACTTTAGAGGTGCTCATAGGTGTATTTTGTTACCCGAACAGTCAGGCTTGCTTTTTCCCCCCTTTTCCATTCTTTGCACTAAGCTAAGCTAACAGGCTGCTGGCGGTAGCTTCATATTTACCATACAGATATAAGTGGTATCAATGTTTTCATTGAATTCATGGCAAGTAAGTGTATAAGCATATTTCCCAAAATGTTAAACATAATAATACGCTAATACTGACTGCTAATGCAGCTACTTACTCCACTAAATTAGCAGTAATAATAGCATACTGTGCTACCATAATGTTTCGTTAACTGTCAGTGTTATATCTATTCTTCTTCTCCTCACTATGATATTTATTCTCAAATATCTGAACTCAGACATAATGTCAGCTGATAAAACAAGATTCACATGGCCATCTTTAGATCTGCACTCTTGTCCTCAATCGGCTGAATATGATTGTTCTCCTCAGGCTAAGGAGCAGGTGACTGGACTCAATATATTTTCTTTGTTCAAGTGTTTCCCCAGAGTGCCGGAGATGGGACAGAAAAATGGCCAAAGGATGCCATATCGTGCAGCTTTTCCTCAGGTCTGTCCTCTTCTTCTTTCTTTCATTCACATTTGTCACAAGTTCATTTGAGACCTTGAGAAGCAAGTGTATGTGCCAAAAAAGAAAAAGAAAAAAAAAATCTCATCACACATTTTTCTGAAAAGATTTGTCGTGCAGAAACACAAGGCCAGTAATACCAATATCTTACATTTCACATTCACAGCTAAATAATTCAGCAGTCTCACATGATCAACTCAACCCCCACAAAGAGCAGACACCTTAAAACTTCGCAAAGGCAAGTGGGGGTCCTCGCTCTTCATCACATCTCTGTGCTACAACTAAATCTGGCATTATTCTAATTAATGAGATGAGTTCATTAGCACTCTTTGGGTTAATGTGTTGTCTTACAGCAGATTAGTGAAAGGATTTCAGTGTTGCTGGAGCAGTCTAATTAGATCACAGTGGGTGCAGCCTGCTTAAATAGATGGAATAATGAAAGATGTCACTCTTCTCAGTGGCAACTCGATTACAGCACCCTATCTCGGCTCATAAAAGGCCCAACATTCACCTGGAACAGGACTCAATGAAATGAATTCAATTATATGTATCAATAAAACAGTAACACCACTTTCTTTTCAATACTGGATTGGACTCACATGTCCTGATGATGAGGATTAGTGGGCCAAAAGTGCCATCTACTGGACTGACATAATACAGCCGTCATGATCGAGAGAGGCCAGATACTACGACTCTATATAACAAACTGATTTAAATATAACTGCTTTGGTAATGTTTAAATTAAGTGTTGCAGAGAATAAACTGCTATAAATGCATTCACACTTTGCTTGTGCATGTTTTATTTCTAATGTAATTTCTCCAGTTACATGATGTTTCTTTGGCAATTGTCTATATACTACTACATAAAACATTTTTATTTTACTTTAAAGCTGCTCTAATCAATATTTTTGAATTAAAAATTGATCAAATTACTAATATAAAAGGAGTCACTCATAGTGAAGAACCCCCAGAGAATTGTCTCCACCACTCAGTTCCCCCCAGCTCTATGTTAGCATCTTTTAGTTTTACAGCCTGCAACTTTACTGTATTGCTTCAGTCTCATGTACCACTCTCGTTGTTTTCAGCCTCAATTGTTTTTGTCAAAGAAACTAATAAACTGAATTTACACCACCTTCCTAGCACCAAATGGCTAACAGGCAAAGTTAGCGACTAAAGCTGTATAGTTGTTAAAAAGCCAGATATTTCCCTTGGTAGTTGGTAGAGACTAAAACAGAGCTAAAAGTCATTAAAATTGGACTTATATTAGCTGTTAGTATGTATGTATGAAAGTTAGCATGAAACACAACTCCAAATGAATGTTCATGTTGTTCTGTGTCTGCTGGATGTTTAAATTAGCAACTGGTTGCTAACAGGTTTGCCACTAATAACTTGATATGTTTACAGCTTGTTGTGCTGCGGTAGGGGAATGAGAGCCAGGTCACTGTGACCTATACTGATGCCAAACATGTCAGCCCACCAAACCAAAACAGGAGACATCTGGAATGTTGGGAAAGGGGCGAAGTGCCACACACATAGCGCAGAGACGCCCACTAACATTTGGTCAAAGTCCAAGATAAGTGAAATTGAGAAATGTTCCACCCTTCTTTAGGATTTGGGATAGCCAAAGAGTCTGGTAAACAGGATGAAACCTATCACGCAACACAAACACATACACACACACACAGCCTGTCTTCAGTATAAAAAGGCATATCACGTTCTGTAATGGGGGAAGATATCTCTGACTACATTATTAGTAGGGCCGCTAGGAATAAAAAGATTCCCCATCTGACACCTGTGTCTCGACCATCTGATTCCTCTATGATCCACCTTTTTCTGCCACAACACTGCCCCAAAGTGGTAAAAACAGTAAATTAATAATCAATTTATAAAAAGGTTTCAAAATCTCCCATACATACCTCTTTATATGGTTAAAAAAAGAGAATAGCAAATTAAACTGTCAGGAATGTAGCTATCACTGAGGACACTAAGGTCACATCCTCTGTAGTTTTTACAGGAAACTGGAGTTTTTAGCAACCTGGAGGGAGTTATCATTCTTTAATTAAAAATGTTGACATGGTGGTTTCTTTGTTGGTTGATTTCAGCATTCGTACACCTAATATGTTTATAAGACTTAAATGTTGGGGTCAGATCACTGTGAGAACTTGAACTCATGACTTCTGTATTTCTAATCCTGATTGCAGTCCTGAACTCAGTGTGAGAACATGAAATAAGTCAGTTAACAAATTCACAACCTTGTTTGGCATCTATAACTGTATCAAATGTGTTTAATAGCTGGCATTTGATATGTGGACAATTCCACTTGTAATTCTATTGTTTTGTATGATTTCTCCATTTAGCTTACTTGGGTGTATGACATTGCACAAATCCAAATATAATTTTCCCTCTTTTGTCTTCCTGTGTTTGCCTCACATTAATCCCACTTTCATCATTTTCTCTAAGCTTCTAAAATTAACCTAATCTTCTTTGCTCGTCCCATCCCACCCACTCGCCTTGTTGTTCAGGCCCACGCTCATCTCATGTTTTTTGTAGTGTTTTCTAAGTGGAGAATGTCGAGATAAGTGGCATATTACGCTCCAGCAGCAGACACCCTTAGTGACTTCCTGATTATGATGCAGGGAGTGTTGTCTTTGAGATAGTGAGTAGAGGAGGAGGAGATGGAGGAGGAAAGGGGGGGGATTATGAGGCTAATTCCTTTATAACTTTTTCCCTCATTAATCTCTGTGGAGGGATACGAGATTCTTTAAATGCTAATGTCCAATAAAGATGTCAGCAATGACATTTTACAGGGGCAGCACAGATGTGAACAAAGTTGACTGCGTTGTTGTGGAAGAACTTTTCCCGCTTTACTCATGGTACTTGTCTCACATGTTAATTGGAAGAATCCTCTCATGGGATTAGACATTAACACGTTATAATCAGCAATGGGCTTCCTTGCTCTTCTTTGTCAAGTCATAAATTCAAACTTTTTGTGCCAAGGTCGAACACAACACCCCTTTGAGTCCTCAAAAATGACTTTGAGGAGCTAGAAACAAACAGATAAGACACACAAAAAAAAATGTAAAATCTAAGTTGTTCAGAGGAATCAAACTTTAATTCAAACACAAGTTGATTCTGTTTAATTTAAGCACAATCAGCTCTATTTACAAGAAGTTAGTGGAGGTCAATGTGGCAACAAGATGAAGAGCCAGCAATGAAATGTGTCCTTACTTGTCATCATATGACTTTCACAGCAAACATTGATGGACAAAAAGGAAATTTTGTATTTCCTTAAAAAGCACCCACTGATCACCTAAAAACAAATGACAAAAAAATTACTGGTGTCTCTTCTTTTCTAATACTTTACTTGCAGAGGAAAAAATCACTCCTTAGAATCCCTTTATAGAGAATTAATGTCCAAACAGTAGAAAATGAAACTGACTCCATCCTTTGCTTTAAACTCACATCCTTTTCCAAGGACAAATCACTGTGAAAATCCATTCTGAGGGGATATGATCGTTTTCGGCACAGTCATTCTGTTGAGGCTTTTATGCTGACTGAGGCCCTGACACTGCCAAGCTTTTGTCAGCGTCACCACCAGCCAGAGCACCCTTGGGACTTAAATGAGAATGTGACGACACTAAAGGTTTGCATAATATCGATCTCTGTTCTCATAATCTCTGTAGGCAAACTTGGCGTCCTTCTTGCTGTGCGGGATTCGTCCGAACGGCGCGTGGTCGTTGAAACACGTGTCAAAGACCTCGTCGACTATTTTCTCCGCCTCCTCTCGGCTAATTTTCCTCACGGCCAGGATGGAGCGAAGGGCGCGGCCGCGGACACACTCCTGTCCAAGCAGAAAAGATGAGTTAAGTTTTAGATAGTAGCTAATGTGCCTTAGAGTTACATTATGCCCAGTGAATGTACCTGATGATGCTGCTTCAGGCCAAAGTTGAATCTTGCGACTTCATTGCTAAAGGAACAGTCTCCACTGAGGTTAGCTGCCCGAATCTGAAAGAATGACACAAAAAAACTTCGGATTATCAAAAATACTATTACTATTATTATTTTTTATATTATTTTTCAGCTCCAATGACCAGTATAACCTTTAACCAGCTCCTTAAATTTAAGACACATTCCCATTCTTTGAAAGTGTGTCCAAATTTTTGACTGGTACTGTTAATCATAAGAAAACATGTCAATCAATGGCAGAAAACTATGGTTGTAAGGTGATTTCATAGAGAAGAGAGATTCCATAAAAAATTAGTTTATTCATCCCTGTAACGACAGTTGAATGCAGCAGCTCGCCACCCAGATCAACAGATACACTCACAGTTGATAGGAAAGAATGAACAAATTATGTTAATCACAAAGCTAAAAACAACGAAGGCTATAAACTTCAAAAACTATATGTAGAATTGTTAATAAATACATTAATAAATAATTATAAATACCTAAAAACAATCTAAAATGATACAATTTAAACGGATGCTTACTGTAGCATGAAAATGTCACTGATTTCAGTGGAAGTATCAGAGACTGTTGTAACTTATCTGAATTTATTAATGACAACAGTAACAAAACGTCAAAAGTTCACTGACACACATGAACCTGTTGAATCAGACACAATAACCAGAATCACCACGGCTTAAATGCAGCCAGTGTTAAACAAGTGGGTGCTCACCTCAGAACAAGCCAGGTGTCTGAAGTTGCTGAACCAGTCCACATGGGCCCGGCAGTGGTCAAAGGCGTGGATGAGCTCATGCGTGACCACTCGGTTCATATGGGACTGCTGGTGGATGTTGTTCTGACACAAAACGATCTGCAAACAAACACGAATCTCATCACTGCTGACCACTGAAGTTCTTCTAATTCAGCACAATCTGCATTAAATTTATTACTGCATATTATTCTTACTTGAGAAGAAGCAGCATCAAAGCCACCGCTGACTGTGCCGTCACAATCTTCACAGGAGAAATGTCGGTCTTTCAACACTTTGCTGCATCAAACGGAGAAAGTAGGTGAGTTTCTAAGTGTCCTAAAAATATCTGGCTAAAATGTAGTACAGTTAAATGATTGCATCTGAGTCTAAAAGTAATAGTTATACTGTACATGGTGACTTTTATGTGACAATGGGAATATTTACTAGGACTCAGTGAAATTAGTCGCAGCATGTAGTCGATGCTCCAAACACAAATGATGAAGAGAAGTTTTATTGCATTGAATTTAAAAAGCAATATCATGGCTGTGCCTTGATTCAATCATTTCATTTGTTCTCATGCATTGTTGATTGTTGGCTTTCTTCTTTTGTGTTTTTTTGCACGACACACTACATTATGACATATACGGAATCATGTACACAACACAACTGATGGTCTCAAATACATTAAGAAGACAAGAAATTCTACCGGTTAACCTTTGTCAATGCACACCTGTTAATTGAAAACCACTGCAGGTGACGATCTCATGAAGCTGGTTAAGAGAATGCTGATAGTGTGCAAAGATGTCGTCAAAGCAAACGGTGTCTACTTTGAAGATCTTATATATGAAATATATTTTGATTTGTATAACACTTTTTTTTGTTTACTACCTAATTCCAAATGTGTTATTTCACAGTGTGATGTCTTCAGTATTGTTCTGCAGTGTAGAAAACAGTAAAAATAGAAAAACCCTTGAATGAGTAGGTGCGTCCAACCTTTTGACTGGTACCAATAAAATTAAACTGTTGTAGTTGCTACTGCTGTTGTTGTTAGCAGTAGCTCCAGAAAGCAGCTTCAACAAACTCTGAGTCTAACCCTGAACTCTGAGTCGATGAACCCCTAGATGGGAAACTCAGATTTATCGGTTTCAGAACAGCTTATCAGAGTTGGTTCAATCAACTCCATTTTAATCCAGTGGATGTAGAGATATTAACGCATGTGTATGCAGACTGTACACATTTGTCTTTAAAAGAGAACCTAAGTCAGAGTGGGCAAAGTGTCAATAAGTTAACACAATTCAGTTTTATTCAGTGTTATCTATTAATTCATCATTTACCAGACTTACATGTCCTTAATGATGATAAAGTGGAATCTGACTGTGTATCAGGCTGCAGCTACATTACATTTTGAATATATTTGTTCAGCTTTAATCTGATGGGACAAAACACAAGAGGCAGCAACTGAAGATGAAAAATATAGTTAAAGATTTAAAACATATATAGATCAAAGACACAGAGACATGACTGTAAGATCACAGTCTGATCCAGTAATAATGTGTTTGGTGATTTGTACTTGAAAAGGCGTCGAGGTTAAAACACAATAGATTTTAATATTTTAAACATCTATTTATATCTTGGCTCAACAGTATTCAGTGATGCTGCTCATTCAGAAATATTAACATATAATCTCCAATATCACATCATGAGTGATAAGAGATAATTATTCATTGATCCTATATGTCTAAAGCTCTATACTGATTTTTGAGATTTAAACTGAGATTACACATTATGTGCAATAAACATTTCAGGTCAGGAGCTGCTCTAACAAACTGACAGCTGTCTTGTGTGCACTCAGGGTCTCAGAGTTATAACAGAAGGACATGCAGATGTTTTATTCTAAGCTGAGGAGGAATTCATGCTGTGTAATATTTGAATGTGAAGCCAAAAACCTCTAAGAAATGACTGATGCACATAAAAGTGGTAACTTTAGAAAGTCCTGAGTAACTTAACTGTTATCCAACCAGGATTTAGATTCTGACAGACAGCAAACCTCTGCCAAGTTACCATAGTAACTGACCCAGAGTTTAAGTTACCTCTCTTTCTGGAGCTTAACAAACTCAGGGTTAACAAACTCAGAGTTTTCACTAAATCCGCTTTCTGGAATACACCCCTGATAAGAGAAGAAGTAGTAGTAACTGAATATGTAAAACTATGTGTACACAAGCAGACAGTCAATAGAAACACCAATTTAAAGGTTCAGAATCACAAATACACCCATATATTAGCATTATCAGTGGTTCAGATCCTTTACTTAGGTAAAAGTATCAATACAGTAATGTAAAAAAAGTTCTGATACACCAATCTGTTTTCAGTTTTTGGACTTTTTCTCTATTCTTTCATTTTTGGTGAAATATTGGATCATTTGAGCATTTCCTGAAATGAAACCATGTGAGAACCATGTAGCCATGTAGTAGAGAGAGAAATTACTATTTGGTGGAGCTGTTAACAACTCATAGACATCTAAAATGTGACCCCGACTACACACTGCCTTTTGTAAGAAGTCAAAAGCCAAAAAGGTTGGAAAGAACTGGTTTCATCTTTAACAATGTGTTGTATTTTAAAATCTTGTTATATTATCAATTGTGTCAAATCGACATCTGAAAAGTAACTAAAACTGTCAAATGAATGTAGTGGAATAGAAAGTACAATATTTACCACAAAATTATACGTAAGCACAGTACTTGAGTAAATGTACTTATGTTATTTTCCAGCACTGAACTTAATACATACCATCCTGAACTCTTCATGGCACTGAGGAGGAGTTTGGCATACGGACCTGACAGAAGCAAAAAACCAATTAGAGCTAATTAAACTGACACAGCTAGTTAAAACAAAAACACAAACACACGCATCAGGAAACTTCTTAATTGGATTAAACATCCACTGCTCGCTACTGAGATGACATTTCCATTAAAAAGGGCAATTAACCCTTACATACTGTTCCTATTCTCACCCTGCCCAGTGTTCCTTTATAAATTAGTCCATATAACAAATTTTGAACCACAAATGTATTTTGCATCCATAGATATCTTATCAGTCATTAATAAATGGATGATTAATCCTTCATTAATGCTTCAGAGAGCAGAGAGTGTTTTCATTAGGTTTGACACTATTCGTTTATAGAGAAAATACATCCACAATCACATTATATTATGATCTCATGTTATCTAAAACAAGAGAACATAACAGCCATAATTACTTATATTAATTTATTGAAAGTGAAGGACAACATTTGAATGGCAGGTTTCATTAAAGCCATTAAAACTATTAATCAACACCCTGTACGTGCTAAAACGTAACGTTTTAACTCCCAGCTGCACGACGTGAATAATTTTGAAATATTTCCGTTTTTGTATATTCCGGGCCACTTTAGAAAAACTCATAACATTTCAGGTTTAAAGAATGTAATTTAGGGTGCCTTTATTGCTTCAAATGTCAAAATGTAAAACTATGTAAGGGTTAACTAGCTTCAATACTCACTAGTTTCCACTGCGAACTGCAACATGACCTGACACTTGTTATTGAAAGTGAACAAGCTCTCTGCGATTGATCCCTTCTTGTACTTCCCCCTGTTCCTCTCCGGGAATAAGTCGTATCCATATTCTTCCTCTTGTTTTGTCTGGTCCATGCTGTGAAATGTTTGTCTGCAATTTGAAAATGTTAGTATCAAGTTTTCTGCTGGTGAGCTGCTGCTAGCTAGCAGGAGAGGTCATAACTGTGGTCACGTGGTGTAGGTCAAAGGTAATAACTACGAATTTCTTTATTCATTCATTTATTTGTGATTTTTATCCACATCGCTGTTTTGCATAAAAGTCGAGAAACACAATTTACTTTAATTTGACGTAAAAAGGTGATAAAATACGTTTTTTCAAAGCAGTTTTGTTAAGACTTAGACTAGAATATGGTAAAGATCGTCTATTTAGAACACGTAGTCAGGTCGTTAACTCGAACTCGCCATAGTTGGACCAAAAGCAAAACCTAATTATATGGTGAGTGCTTCATGCTGTTACATCTCGCTCTCAGATTTAATTAAGCCACATAAATGCAATACCGATAGTTGCGAAGCAGATGTCGCCATTTTGACTGTATCAAATGCTTCGAAACAGTGAACTATTTTCAATGCAGTTGTTTCATATTGATTCATTGCTTCAGAAAGTTTTGTTTCACCCATCACTACATGTGACATTTAGTTAGAAAGAGGATCTGTGCGCCAATACATGCGTCTACTGTCTTTTCACATTAACCACTTTCAAGTTCATAGGAAATAACATAAAAGCAGTACAACAAATGCATTTACGAATCCAAACTTTATACACATGAAACACACTATTTTAAAATTTACACTTAGCATTAATGTTGATAGTTACTGCATTAAAACTATTTTCAGGTTGTGGGTAAGTGAAATAATCTTGAAAACATATACAAAATAGTAATACTAAATCTTAACTCATCCCATCTTACAACAGCACTACAGTCTACATAAAGACAAACATCTTAAAAATGCTGGCCGTCCATGTCTGATGGTAACCAGGCAACGTACATGGAGACAACTTGTGTATGACACGGTTTTAAACTGATGTACCTGGTTCAAACCTACATAGTGGGTGTATTTTTAGGCGACAGTTTCTTATATACACTGCCGTCTCACCACCATGCACTCGCCTTAACATTGCCACCGGTCTTTCGTCTGCAGTCCCAATCAATCTCATTCAAAACTCCACATGGTCTGGTGGTGGCGAAGGGGTAGACTACTCCTTCTCTTTCTCTTGGTAATCCTTAACTGGCATTATCCACTTGCCATACCCATGTAGAGGAGAGTTTACACACAGAGAGACATTTTTTGAACTGACAAGGCAAATAAGACCCGGAGCCACCTTTAAATACACATTTTTTGTTCATATTTTTAAAACGTCACTGTTTCTTGGCCTATCTACTTTGTGTATAGCCTGTAGACTGTACTTAGTAAATTATAGACCTTGAGAGACATTCAGAAACCACAAAATATTGCTAATGTCAAACGTCCGAGACTAAAGTGAACTCTTCTGCGGTGTATAGTTTTTTTTGAAATATCGTTTTATTCTTTACTGACCTTTTACAGTCCGAAAAGTAAGAGAAAGTTTATTTAAGTAAGAGATTGGTTGTAACATAGACGATCTTTGGTTACGTGCTGCGCATGCTTAGCAACGCAAAGGCTGCTGGGAGTCCGCTGTCATGGCTCTGAACGTAAACAGAAAGCACAGAATGACGACACGTTTTGTTTGTAGTACTTTGCCAAACTAACTGCAGCCACGTTTTAACTGTGATTATCACCCGGAGAAAGAAGCGGCAGGTACTTTACAAGCTACAGAGTCCTTTTAATTTACTTTATTATCTCGGAATATTTGTAATATTAGTATTACTGTGAGCTATAGCTGCTAGCCGCCAAAGCATGACAGCGTGATTCTAGTGTTTTCCTCCCGACTTTAACATCGACCTCAAGGCAACAACTGTAGCAACAAGTGTTAAAGAATTTCTCCAAAACCAAATGTCTTGTTTCGCAGGAATGTCCGGAGGGAGCAAAGCCATTGAGTTACAGCTTCAGATGCGGCAGAATGCGGAGGATCTGCACGGCTTCATGAAGGAGCTGGAGAGCTGGGAGACAGACATAAAGAAGAGGGACGAGCAGCTGAGGACGGCAGGAGGAGTGCAGGAGGTGCAGGTTTGTTCCTGCTGTAGACATGCACCCATCCATCACATGAGCAGATAACGTTTAGGATGGTGTCATCAGTTTTCTGTCTGTCTTTCTGCTGTAGAAAACGCTGCCACCTGTGCGCAACAAGGACTACAAAACAAAAATGAGAGAGAAGAAGAGAAAGAAGACACCCACAGGCAACGGTGACGCAAAAGCAGAGGAGCCGAAGGAAACACCAAGGATAAAAGCCTATGACTATCGGTCATGGGACAAGTTTGATGTGGTAGCTATTGCATCACTTAGAATAAATGCAGACAAGCTTGTGAACTGCACTCACCATTATCAGTGAAACTGAGAAGGGGTCCACTAACGCTTTCTGTTTCTCTGCTGGCAGGACAAGGCTCTGTCTGAGATGGATAAAGAGTCAAGTCCTGCAGAGTCAAATGAGTCAGACTCAGAGGAAGCTGCAGTTGATCAGGAGAGAGCGCTGGCTGAGAAGGAAAAGGTAAATATTCTATGAGAAGTACTGTATAAAAAAAAACTGAGGAAAAAGTGAAAATTAAAGCAGAATATACTTTTATTTTATTTTCAGGGTAATCAGTTTTTCAAAGATGGGAAATATGACGATGCCATTGAATGCTATACCAGAGGAATGGGTGCAGATCCTTACAACCCAGTGCTTCCCACAAACAGAGCCGCCTCCTTCATCAGACTCAAAAAGTAAACATCGTTGATTAACACTTGAATGTTGTGTTGTGCCATAAATGATCTTTTAGAAAATATATAAATGAATGTAACACATAGGTGCTGTGTTTTAGCTTTTCAGCATAGCAGCATTGATGTGTATTTGATACAAAATTCATAGAAAAGTTCTGCGCGTAAATGACCGAGTTTGTTCTTTGCAGGTACGCTGTGGCCGAGTCCGACTGCAACTTGGCGATCGCTCTGGACAGCAACTACTTCAAAGCGTTCGCACGGAGAGGAGCAGCACGATTCGCGCTGAAGAAATACGACTCTGCGTTAGAAGGTGATAACTGTTAACAGGACGAGGCAGCTCGTTGAACTCGAGCACACTGTCTGAGATAACAATATGAATCTGTTTCTGTGCAGATTATGAGATGGTTCTCAAGCTTGACCCTGGAAACCTGGAGGCACAGAATGAAGTGAAGAAAATCAAAGAGGTGAAGTGATTTTTGTGGCAATATCTCTCCAGTTTCTTTTTTTTTTTTTTTTTTTTTGTGGCTTATTTCCTTCTGTCTTCTGGCTTGTTTCAGATCCTTGGACAACAGGCGCCAACCACCCCGAGTGAAGCTACGCAGCCTCCAACAGTCGACCCCGAGCAGCAGAGACTGATGGAGGAACAGCAGAGACTGATGGAGGAACAGCAGAGACGACAGGAGGCGGTTATACAGAAAGACAGAGTAAGCTGTGCTGTGGTTTGCTGGTAAAATGAAAATGTGACCATATGTGATTTAAGAGTAATTTAATCCCCTGGTATAATTAAAAGACATGTTTGTGGGAACATTTCCTCCCAGTGGTGATGGTGATGAATGTGTCTTTCAGGGGAATGCTTATTTCAAAGAGGGGAAGTATGAAGCTGCCGCAGAGTGCTACAGCAGAGGCATGGAGGCTGACAGCATGAACGTGCTTCTGCCCGCCAACAGAGCCATGGCCTTCCTCAAGCTGGAGAAGTAAGCACAACATTCCCTTGTTCCAGCACATTTTCTTTTCAGGGTAGAAAACTGTTTGAAATAACACGTCAGAACAGCAGCATATACACGGCAAACCTTCTCCATTTGTGTTGTTCTGTTTTTCTTCAGGTTTAAGGAGGCAGAGGAAGACTGCACTAAAGCCATTTCTCTGGACAGTTCTTACTCCAAGGCATTTGCCCGCAGAGCCACTGCCAGAGTGGCTTTAGGAAAGCTGGAGGAGGCCAAACAAGGTGCAACACTGTCTTCCAAAGATGAACTGCAGCAACTACATTTTATGTGTTTTTAATTCCAGCAAGACTGTTGCAGATCTAGCTGTATTCTTCTAGATAGTCTGTCTGTCTACTGTTGGTGTAATTTTAATTCTGTTGCTCTTATTCTACACTAGGCCAGTTCATTGTAAACTCCTTTTATACATGGAAACATTCAACAAGTGTTGTCTTTAAATTAATTTGCTAGAAAAATTGCATAGAAATAATATATGCAAGAAATGATATTTTTTATGTATTGACTGTATGTTTGTATGTCACAGATTTTCAGGAGGTGTTGAAACTGGAACCAGGAAACAAGCAGGCACTGAATGAACTCCAAAAACTCCAGATTGTATGTTTCAAGTTCCAGTCATTAAAGTGCATTTAGTTCCGTATATAATAAAGTTTAGACTGTAATCAGAACTGGGAAGTAGTGGTAAAAAGAAAGAATATTTTTTTAACGAGTTTCCACTCATAACCTTTGTATTCTTTGCAGTTGTTTGTCATTTAGAGAATTAATGTTTTCCACTGCTGTGCTTTAAATCCCTTTGGATAGGAGAATCAGCAAAAATCTGAAACACAAACCTGATGCCAAGATGACTAATGGATGCATAAAATTTGAATTAATTTGATGTTCAACAAATATAATTTCTCTTGTCTTGTGTTGTCAGGACGTTGGTTCCAGCGGCCTCCTTCAAACACCAGACAGCTCACAGAGGAGAACAGTTCAGCCAATAGACAAACCAACACATCTGCGCTCAACTGTGAGTCACGCAGCTCTCCTGTAGTGGAGAAGTTATTTTTTGATGCCTACCAGAGCTGTGTGTTCACGACTAATCAAGCCTTAAAATACTGTCTCTGCATTTTGCTACACTGAAGGCAATAAAGATAAAGATTAGGAGAAATTCATAGTAAAAAGACAAATATTTGCTGGACACATTATGGGCTCTGATTACGTGTGATGGTCACTTGTCATTTTGTTTGATATTTTGTAGGCTAAATTGCTAGTTGTATAATTAAAAGAAATAATAGATAGCTGCTGCCATGATTATAGAATAATGAAATGAATTTTGTCTCTTTTTTCCCTTCTTTTTGTCTATACAGTGGTATGAAAAAGTTTAGGCACCCCTGACAATTTCCATTATTTTCATTTATAAATCATTGGGTGTTTGGATCAGCAATTTCATTTTGATCAATCAAATAACTGATGGACACAGCATTATTTCAGTAGTGAAATGAGGTTTATTGGATTAACAGAAAATGTGCAATATGCATCAAAACAAAATTAGACAGGTGCATAGATTTGGGCACTCCAACAGAAAAATCACATCAATATTTAGTCGAGCTTCCTTTTGTAAAAATAACAGCCTCTAGACGCTTCCTATAGCCTCTAATGAGTGTCTGGATTCTGGATGAAGGTATTTTGGACCATTCCTCCTTACAAAACATCTACAGTTCACTTAGGTTTGATAGTTGCCGAGTATGGACAGCGCACTTCAAATCATCCCACAGATTTTCAATGATATTCAGGTCTGGGGACTGGGATGGCCATTCCAGAACATTGTACTTGTTCCTCTGCATGAATGCCTGAGTAGATTTTGAGCAGTGTTTTGGGTCGTTGTCTTGTTGAAATATCCAGCTCTGGCGTAACTTCAACTTTGTGACTGACTCTTGAACATTATTCTCAAGAATCTGCTGACCTGCATGCGACCCTCAACTTTAACAAGATTCCCAGTACCGGCACTGGCCACACAGCCCCACAGCATGATGGAACCTCCACCAAATTTTACTGTGGGCAGCAAGTGTTTTTCTTGGAATGCTGTGTTCTTTCGCCGCCATGCAGAACGCCCCTTGTTATGACCAAATAACTCAAACTTTGTTCCATCAGTCCACAGGACCTTATTCCAAAATGAAGCTGGCTTGTCCAAATGTACTTTTGCGTACCTCAAGCAACTACGTTTGTGGCGTGTGTGCAGAAAAGGCTTCTACCGCATCACTCTCCCATACAGCTTCTCCCTGTGCAAAGTGCACTTGTTGAACAACAATTGTTGAACGATGCACAGTGACACCATCTGCAGCAAGATGATGTCGTAGGTCTCTGGAGGTGGTCTGTGGGTTGTCTTTGCCTCTCAGATATTTTTCTTGGCCTGCCACTTCTGGCCTTAACAAGAACCGTGCCTGTGGTCTTCCATTTCCTCACTATGTTCCTCACAGTGGAAACTGACAGCTGAAATCTCTGAGATAGCTTTTTGTAGCCTTCCCCTAAACCATAATGTTGAACAATCTTTGTTTTCAGGTCATTTGAGAGTTGTTTTGAGGCCCCCATGTTGCCACTCTTCAGAGGAGAGTCAAAGAGAAGAACAACTTGCAATTGGCCACCTTAAATACCTTTTCTCATGATTTGATGCACCTGGCTATGAAGTTTAAAGCTTAATGATCTCACCAAATGAATTTTGTGTTCCAATTAATCAGTTCTAAGTAGTTACAGTTGTTCAAATCAACACAATGACAAGGGTGCCCAAATTTTTGCACAGCCTATTTTTAACGTCTGATTTAATTTCATACAACTTAATATTGCTACACTAAAAATCTTTGTCTGGAAAATACTCAAGTACTCAGTTTTTATTAGAAAATGAATGGCATGCCAATGTGATCATTTTCTTTGAAGACAGAGTAAATTATTATGCAGCCTCAGAGGGGTGCCTAAACTTTTTCATACCACTGTATCTAATTTGTAGTTTTGAACAGTATGCTTTAACTTTATTTGTCCAGCAGGTGGCAGGACAGACGTTGATTGACACTTGACACGTTATCTTTATCTTGTAGCATCTGATGATTTTTCATTTATAAAGATAGACAAACTCAGCAGGATTATTTAAGTAGAAGTTTTTTAAAAATCTGTGCTGTGTTCACTGAGTTTTAACATTTAATGCTCCTCAGAAACCGCTGAGGAGGATTGACATTGAGGAGATCAGTGGTAAGGTGACGCTGCCTGAGGTGGAGTCAGGTGGGTCCAGGTCTTTTGTCCAGGAGGTGGTGAGAGAGGCAGAGGATGAGTCCTCGCCACTGTCAATGTCACCCAGTGCAAAGATGATCAAGATCGAGGAGATAACAGACGTCCCCTTACACTCCTCTGAGCAGTTAGTGGAACTTCATTATTATTTAAAACCCTCTGACACATTTTTAATTGTTAGAATACTTTCTGAGATGATTTCCCTTGGCTCAGTTTAACAAAGCGGTCTCCTTTTGTTCCCCAGAGTTCCCACTGGCAGACAGACAAAACAACCAGCACAGGAAGAAATCACTCCTCCTCCCGAACCATCAACCAAACCCTCCTCGATAGTAACAGACCCGCCTCCTCCGCCCACCAACAGCTTCCAGCTGGAGTCTGACCTCCGCAAGATTGGAAACCAGCCTGAAATGATTTACAGATATCTGAGGGTGGGCTGCGTGTTTGAATCTGAACTGACTGTTCACACTGTCATTTACTGGTGACAAGATCACATCTGTGTGTTCAGACGGTGTAATTATATGCTGTCATCACCACATTGTTTTTCCTCACAGGCAGTAAAATGGATTTTAATTGCTATTTTTTTAAGATCATTTTCAAATAGCTTAAATCTGAAATTTGTTCTATTTAATGACTATTTCTATTTTTTTTTATATAAAATAAAAAATGTATATTTATGATGAATCAAACAAACAAATCAGACTTGGTGTTAAAGACTGAACACTACATAAATGTCAAGATTACACTGCATTGCTTTTTTGAGACAAAATTCTCAGCCTTGTCTTTTTCTCATCTTGCAGCAAATTAAGCCAGAGGTGTATTCAAACATTTTCCACAACTCCCTTGAACCTGACATTCTCAATCAGATCCTGAGGACGCTGCATGTTTTCTATATCAAGTAAGTTGTGAAAGATACTCCTAGACAAAACATCTAGACCTGAAATGGTTTTCTGTTCAGCACAAGTTGCATATGTAGTTTCGTACTGTACATTAACATCAGTCTTGTGCAGGAATGAAGCGCCGGCTGTCACACTGGAAGTCCTTAAGAGTCTAGCAAGCGTGAGGCGCTTCGACATGGCCGTCATGTTCATGTCTTCCCTGGAGAAGAAAGGTGGGGTGATCAGCTGTTACAGGCAACTCATACTTTCATTGTATCTTCTTCTCCCGGACTTTTCTTCCAATCAGTCATTGCTGTATTACTTTTCTCTCCCCTAGTGCTTAAAGAACTGTTTGACTTCCTTCACCAAGCTGACCTGGAAGGATCATGTGTTGCAGCCTTACAGAAGAAGTACGGCGTGTGACCCTTGGATTAAAATGTGCAAGTTCAATGGACTTTAAATTTCAACAGAATGCTGGATATAAAATCAATAAAACAACTTAATTTTACTCCAATACTGAATTAACTTTCATCACTTTCACTTCCATTGAATTGGACTGCTGCATTATGGCCTTTCACCTGTGGAATACGTCATCTTCTATCTCTCTCTTCGTAGCACTGCGTTTATTTATAGTTGGAAGTTGAAAATTCACAGATTGTGATTCTGACTTTGGTGCATTTTGTTGTTACACTTCATAAAAACAGAGATTTCCAGTGTAGAATCTGGTTCCTTATGCAAAAGCTAATGTGACAGATGATACTATTCTGTGTAAATGTATACTGTATGTTTAACCATTTATTGCACAACTGTTTTCATACATTTATGAGCAAGCTATGCTGAAAATGACGTTTTTTTTTAATATTTTGAGGTCTGTTTGGTTGTAGAAATAGAAGTATGCACATCTAACTTATTTGAGCTCATGTGCTGCATAAAGTCAAGCTACATAGAAAATTAGACAAATGTCTGTATTCGAACTCATTTCAGGTTTATGCAAATGTATGTGTGTTGACATGGAGTTAGATAACTGCATCTAAGGGGACGAACCAACCAGACGGGGTGTTCTATCAAAAGGAAGTGTGAATTCTCAACCTTATAGTACATCTTGAGTACAGCACGAAAGTGTGGATTGGTCTCTGTGAGCACTCTGCCCAATGTTCTTCACATTCTTATACCTGCCAAAAGAAACCTGATATAGCATTGACTAAAATGGCTTAACTGTAGAAACCTGTGTGAGTGAAGGAGGGCTTCAGTTTGAGCCACAAGTATTCAGATTCTGTATTTACATCTGTTCTCAGAAAACTGATCTACGAATAAAGGTATATTTTGTCATTTGTGTGCACGCTGTTTTCAAATCGGTACCTTAACAAGTAAAAATGGTTTTGAATATTATTTAATCTCAGATGTGTCACATGAGTGATGAATTAGCACAGGATAGGCAGAAAAAGCACAGTAGTTCATTGTTTATTAAAGGTAATAGTGCATATTGTTTGGCAAGACAAATGGGAATATGTCAATAAAGAAAATGAGATAAGCCTTGTGCAATTAAAACTCAACTTTTCTGTAACACTCAGGCACACAATCCATACATCCATTCTTAGTGCCTGTCTAATCTTGTCCAGGGTCACAAAGAAGTTGGAACCTGTCCCAACATGCATTGTGCTAAAGGTAAGGAAACACCCCGGTTAGGTTGCTGTCAAGATCACAGTCAAGAGTAAACAATGCTTGAGCAAATACAGCTATACACCTGAGTGTCAATAAAAAGATCACCAAAGTACATCTTAGTGCTCCACTGTGTACAGAGCACTTGCGGATCAGAAGAATCTAGTTTGCACTGAGCAGTTTCCAGTGTCTCAGCATCCACACCAGTGGGGCTCTGCAGTGGAAAACATAATAATATGAGTTACAATAGAATTACAAATATCAGCTATGTCTGGATACTCTAAAACCTTCTAATAACACCCTACCTGAGACACTGAGCATCTCATTGACCATCGCTGTCTTCCCTGTGAATGCATTCTCAGCCTGGCAGCTGATGGACTCTGTGGAAATGTGGCGGTTCACAGTGATGTCAATCACACGACCCATCATCTTCTTCCCATACAAGGTCCACGTGAAGCTGCAGGGAGGAGTGCACTCAGCTGAGCATGTAAAGCTGGCTGTGACCCCAACTTCAAGAGAATCTGGTCCTGAAATGGTCACATTCTTTGGTCCATCTGCAAGAGAGCAGATTTTATTTAGAGAAATACAAGCAACATCAGCAGCGGAATACCTTACCCTATACTTCATCTTGATATTGCTGCATCTCTATAGCAAGTTAAAGCTGCATGAGACAAGATTTTCATGTAAAATGATGTGAGTCTAAGCTTACTAGAGGTAATCAAATGGGTACCGCCATGCAAAGAATCTTGTTAGTGATTGTCAGAGATAAATTTCTTACTTCAAGGGATCCCAGGAAGGTTAGCAACCGAACCGTGTCAGCTGAAGCTAATGGGGAGCCTATTAACATTTAACAACTTCCACCCCACATATCAAGATTTGCTTACCAGGCACCACCACTGTGGTTTCAGCCATCCTGTTTTTCTTTGTCACTGAGTTGAAAGCCACACAGGTGAGGGCAGCCTGATATGGAGGTGTTACAGGTGTGAAGAATATGGAGGCATTTGTAGCCAGGAGCGTGTCATGGTAATACCAGGTGATGGAGCAGACGGGGAAGCAGTCAGCCAAACATTGCAACTCTGTTGTGGATCCAGGCAGAACCAATATCCTCTCACCCACAGATCCGGTGTTGGGTTTCACAATTAGCACCTTATCAGGCCCGTCTGGAAGATATCAGTAGACTAACATTGAGTTTATTTCAACACATGCATGCCATGTCTGTCGAATATGTTGGACACCAACTGCCCCACTGCATATAGACTTTAATGACCCTGGTATACTCACAGTTTACTTGCATCTTGTAGCCAACAGACAGGATGGCGGCCGCCCCCTCTGCCACCACACATTGGTATAAACCGTCATCTGCCTGCAGGAGAGGACTGAAGGTCATCGTGATGTTATCAGTGGAGAAACGCACTCTTTCATATGCTGGCATTGGGTGTTTGTTCTTCAGCCATGTAATAGAGGTCGGATTCTGAGAGCCAAGACACTGAAGAGAGAGAGGCTCGCCTGCTACTGGCAGAGAGGTGGGATGCACTGAGATGGGATCTGTCCAGAGAGAATATCAAAAAATCTACATCAAAACAGATTTCCATTACAAGATTGCTAAAGTCACAGAGCTCCTAAACCATAGCAAAAAAACTCAAACCAAAGCATAGTCTGTTGAAAATAAGGTAGGAGCAATGTCAAAGACTCACCGATGACAGTGAGGTTCTGAGTGGCGGTGATACTGGCTTGATTTAAAGTGTTTGTGGCCTCGCAGGTCAGAGGCTCAATTTTAGAGTAGTCACTAGCAGTCATCTGCAGGCGACTGGCAAACTTTTGTTCATCTTCCTCCTGCAAGATGGGTATCCGGACTTGATCACCCAGGAAAGTCTTCCCCATGTACTTCCATGTAAAGGTGCAGGATGGAATGCATGTTGCCACATATGAACGTATATGGCTTTCCCACCGTCACTGCAGTGTCGCCAGCAATGCTAATGTCGGATACGCCAAAAGAAGCAGATTTAAAAAGGCATTTGAATGCATTGTACTAGTTTGACAAGGTTACAGCAGAACATGTGTGCAAATCAAAATTGTCACTTACAAATAATCTAGTAGCTGGATTTGCTGTTTAAATATCAGTACAGATGATTCTGTCTATTCTATGAACAATAATGGCTGCTAAACATATAGATTGTTAATTCACACTTCCAAGTTACTTCTTTCACATACTTGGCACCCATAGCGACAGAGTTGTAGAGATGAACAGATGGGAGACGGTGTTCTCAGCCTCACAGATCAGATTTTCAGAGACAACAGTACTAACAGGTGGAGTGACAGAAATGGTGTTGCCTTGTGCAGTATCAAACGTCTCATCTTCCAACATAACAGTCCATGAGTAGCTGCAGGAGGGGTGGCAGTCAGCTGAGCAGGTAAAGGTGGATGTAACTTCTGAAATCAGATAGGCTGGACCGCTGATCTGTATATTTGATGGCCCGGCTGAAAAGTTTAAAAGCAGATTTGGTTGAAGGAAGTGCTACTGGGGGAACGCATGAATTTGAATTCACTTTGGTCATTCATACCTGTCACTCGCAGTGTCTTTTGGACAGTGACTGACTTCTTTGTTGCAGGGTTGACAGCGGTGCAGGTCAGGATCTGTGTTGGCACTTGTTGCTGGATCAGGAGGTTCAGCTCTGAACCCTGAGAGGTCACATTACCCCTGGTCCAGGTGTACTGGTAGCTCGGGTAGCAGGTGGCCGAACACTGGAAACCAGATGAGATTCCCACTGTTACCATGTCAACCCCGTTGATCACCACTGAGAGCGGCCCGTCTGCAAGAGGAGGTAGAATATAAACCTTTGCAGTTTTCAAACATTTTAAAAATAGTAAATGGGTAAGTATCAGAATAAATTGGATCTTACATGTGGTGACCTCCTTGGTTCCACCCTGCTCAGTTTCACTGACAGTAAAATCTTTAATATGAGAAAACAGAATGAATTAACATGATTAATTAATTAAATGGCGGTTAAAACATGAACATGAAATCAAACAATTCAATTAAAATCAAATATTTTTTTGTGTCAAATTCTGCTATAATGCCAATTGTTGCAGATGATAGCCGAGCAAGGCAGCCTCTTACCTGCCAGGCAGGTGAGCAGGAGCAGCAGAAAGGCTGAGTGATGAACTATGGTGCCACAGACAGTCTGAGTAGCTGTCCACGCTCTTACAACTCTACACTCTTATAAGGTATAGTTGTAGGCCTTGCCCACTGTTATCTCCCACTCATTCAAAACACAGACACAAATGACCTACTGTTCCTGGGAAAGGAGTGCAACATGTTGGTTATCAGCTAGGTTTATTCTCTGCAGAGGGTGTGAATGCAAGCAGTCACTTTGTTGCATGGTTTTGTCTTCTGTGGGTTGCGGTTGATTCCTTTGTACCTGCAGAGTTAATCCAGGTCAGATAATATGGCTCTCTGTTTTTGTCATATCTGCCTGTGGTTGCAGATGTAAAGACCTTAAGCTCAATTTATCACAGTATCTTGACAGAATACAACTTGAGCTGTCTGCAAGATCTGTTATGTTTGACTGTTATCTTTGTAGTTTTGTTAATGTGTTTGCCTTCAGCATGTGAGTTTTAGATTGTTAATAAACCTGCAAATTGGGTGCATCTTGTCTGTACTGTGATGGATTTTCTGATGAAACAGGAGTTTGAGTTGGGACAAAAAACAACTGGAAGTACAAGATTGTTAACATGTATTTTTTATCTATTACATCTATAACAGTTTTATCTATTACAGTCTTTGCTCTTTTTCTCATCTCCACAATGAGGCAACCTCTAAAAATGTGTTTTCCAGTGAGTAAAATAAATACAGTTTTTAAATACAGGATGGGCATAAATTACCAAAGAGGTGTTATGATAGAATCTGCTAAGACAGTGAAAAGGTTTTTATTACATTTTATTATTACTTCATATTTTTACTTCATATTTTTTCCATTTTTCAAGTTGGACTTGAAAAAATGGGTTGTTTAATTCAGGAAGTAACATCAGTTGATCTGATTACTATCCCTTGAATGCACAGCTACCGTCTAAAATATACAGGTAGGCTATACAAGCAGTCAGCTATATTACTCACTGTGCTGTGAACTCCAGGCACTTTCAGTGTTAAAAAAACAAAAATAAATTTGATTTGATTTATTATTCTATTACTGGCACTATGAGACCAGATTTACAACAGTTCAAACAAGTGTAAAAAATTTAGCCTTACAATGTAATCTCTGGTTTTGAAGTGATTTTTGAAAGCAAATAGGAGTATAACTTGCAGTGAAATACTTCAGAAAGTTTGTTTGTGGACTGATGTGAACCCTGTCACTGCTAGTTCTAGTTTCAGATTACAGCAAACATGTACCTCAAGTGTGTGGAATACTGAAACTTTTGTTTAAATTGCAATTGAACAATTGAAATATAAAACTGTAACAATTTCCCCAATGTAGTCAATATAGTCTGGTAATACATACACAACACATTTTTAACAGCTATCCTGAGCACTGAATGTTATAGATTAAGTTTTTCAAATACAGTTGAGCTGATGTCTGATTCTGTTCTGTGATCTTTATCAGGCCTTTTATTTTTGTTTTCCTGACAGTTTTGATTTGTAGTTGACTTTGAAGTTAAATTTATGATTGGACATTATGACTTATGACTGGCATGAACTAAAATCCGAGTAAATGACAGCAGAGCACAGGAGCGTCTCATCTCATGGTGTACCATAACCGAACAGCCCACAGGTGGAGCCATGGATAACTCAGACCAATATTATACTCACTAGAGAGACTAGTTACAAGCCCTTGCATACCTGTGGTACACCTGCACAGGTGTTTTCACTTATCTTGCCTGGTTAGACCTCCTCTCAGGACTGTGTGGGTGTGTACAGACTGTGCTTGAGCGACATCTCCCTCACTGTTTGGGTGGAACTCATTATAGATTTACGATTCTTATTACATGTGACCTCAAATAATTTTCAGTATAGCTCCACCCAACCACTTGAGCAAAGGTCTAACTGAAAACAGCTCTGTCAACGCTGCACTGATTTTATTCAGGACTTTATTGCAAGATAATGTGTTTTATCCTTATTTGGTAACTGAGGAAAAAAATGTGGTGTTGAGTCTTGTGGTAAGAGTCATCAGTGCATTTTATTCATGTATGGACATTTTAAGACTTCACATTCACAGACAGGTGTAGGATCACATTCTAATTATAATATTGTAACTGATACGTACAAAATCCTTCTCTCAAATATCTTCACAAATTCTTATGTTCCATGCGTACACTCCCTCCTGCATGCTTTGATGTTAAAGTACTTTCCCACGTCACTTATTACAAAGTACACACAGGGTCCAACCCACTGTCAACATGTGAGACAAATAGAAAGGAATAATACAAGTGCATGACTCATTAATTCTCCACAAATCAACTACCTTTCTTCACTGAGAATTAATTCACAGAACCTAGAAAGATCAGACAGACAAAAAGAAAAATTATTTTTATCATGGTGAGAACAATAAGTGAGTACCTGCTATTAGGCCTAGAACTAAAATAATTGTACCAAATGATAATTATGCTTTATTAAAATAGTTACGTAATATGTTAAGGCCCATAAGACACCCAAAAACATATTCCGAGGACCATAATTCCTCCCTGCTATAGGAGCCTCACCTGTCTTTAGTGGGGTCACATTATGAAGACAGCAGAAATGACAAAGGCCAACAGCAGCACAGCTGAAGTTTCTTCAGGACGAGTGGACAGGTTGTGATCTGACCCTGAACACAAGAAACAAAGAAGAAAAATTAAAATGTTGAACATGCACAGTGCCCAAGTGTGTCGTACCTCTCTGAGTTTATCTACCTTTTCTTCGTACAGTTTTTAAGGCTGTAGCCGTCTTCCTTGAGGCAGTGTTTTGTGCCTCACACTTAAGAGTGACAGATTTAAAGGGATCCTCCATTGTTATCTCAACAACATTGCCCCTCACGGTCTGACTGTCCACGGACAACACATAGCGGCAAGAAGGCAGACACTCAGCAGTACACACAAATTTGGACGTTTCTTCAATTTCTATCACATCGGGGCCTTTGATCTTGACCTCTGATGGACCAACTGAAATAAAGATAGTGACAATAGATTACTGAGAAAAATCTCATGAATGTAATTGAAAATGTGGTAAACTACTTTATATGGTGTATTGTCTTTAAGTATTATATCTCAACATCAGCCGTTTCCAAAGTGCAAACCAGGGAAACCCCAAGGTTTTTTAGGAAAACTCCATATATCTGCAAATGATACATCTGTTTTGTAAAGGCTATAAATATATACAACTAGTTGTGTTCCTAAATGTACAAAAAAGCAGAAATGAAGATATATTGTTCATTTATATCGATTTGAGACTGAAACTAATAATTTCTTTCTAGATTCATCTGATTGATTTAGGTGCCAGATTGTTAGTTACCTCGCTCTAGCACTCTAGTAGTTAAAGGAATATTTTGACAATTTGGGAAATACACTTATTCACTTTCTTGCAGAAAGTTAGATGAGAAGACTGATACCACACATGTCTGTACGGCAAATATGAAGCCACTGCTAGCTTACCTTAGCATAAAGACTGGAAACGGAGAAACATCTAGATGATGGGACTTTTTGTGCGGATTAAACAAACAAAATATAATGTGTTAATTAGTGAGCTTTAGAGATGCTGGTAGGTTGATTTACCTTGGGACAGAGTTAACATAGCCAGGCTAAAACTAAGCTAACAGACTGCTGGCTGTACATGAGAGTGGTATCCATCTCTTCATCTAACTGTCAGCAAGAGAGCGGATAAGTGTATTTCCCAAAATGTCAAACTGTTCCTTTGTTTACTGCTAGAAGCTAACATCAGTACTGAGGGGCATAACTAGGAATTCTGGACACCCTTTTATTAATAAAATGGTTTTACTGGAAGTGATCACTCTACCAGTAGTGAAACTCTTGACTTACACATCACATTTATGTTTCTGGCTGTGGTGACAAACATCCCAGACACACTGTTGGTGGCTTTGCAGAGGAGAGTTTTGGAGCTGTCCAGCATCTGAGGAGTGATAGATATAACATTCCCTTGACCCCTGATCCATGGGCCTGTATCTGACTTCCAGGCATAGATACATGACGGCCGACAGTAACCATGGCAACTGTAGGTGTGGCTCACTGTGGGATTCATCAAATCAGGACCTGTAATGGTAACATTGGCAGGTCCAGCTGAAATACAAATATGTGAGTCAGTAGGGAAAGGCATTCATATGGCACATAAATTGTGGATATAAGACAATTATTCCAAAAGCCATAATACAAATTTCTTCATATGACAACCACAAATATTTACATTTTTAAGGATTCAACTATCACATACCTAATACCTGCAGTTGCTTTGTCACTGTTGAAGTCTGCTCTGGGTCTTCATCTTCTTCTTCATCTGTGACTGTACATGTCACTGTTAAGGCCTCCACCCAGCTGCTAAGAGTGAAGTCTAGAACATTGCCCTGACCCTGGGCACTGTGTCCATCCAAAGACATGGAGTAGGTACATGCAGAGCAGTCAGCTACACACTCAATGCTGCTTGGCACGCCCACAGTCACAAAGTTCGGACCAACAATCTTTACGTTCAGTCCTTCTAAAAATGTCAACAATCATAATTACTACAATAATTTTGAGACTTAATGTTAATTTCTTCACACCAAGATACAGTAAAGTAAAGATACAGTAAATTCTATAATAGCTGAATGTTAAGGATGATAATTTGAATGTAAAACCAGTTACCATCATCATCGTCATCTGGTTCAGCATTCTTTGTATCTGTAGACAGTACTGGCTGAAGGCCTACACAGTGGGTAAAAATGTATGTCATTGTTAACAAGTAAAACATCTGGTATTAAGCACCAAAGTTCATTCTTGACATTGGAAATGCTAGTTTGACAAAACAATCGTGACTCAAGGTCCACTTACAAGTGTTTTTCTGAATCAGCAGAGTTTGCTCAGTTGTCATGGAGATTGTTGAAAGCTTGTGGGCCTACTAAACTACTTGTTCCATCGTCAAGAATTAACTTTGACGCTTAATTTAGCTATCACCGCTAAGCTAACTGACTTGGACAAGAAGTCCCAAAGGTGCTTTATGTATGAAAGCATAACAGTAACTAAGCTCACATGTCAAAAGATGACCTCTCCGTGACAACTGAGCATCAATTCACTGATGAAAACCATGTGATATGGTTGAAAGCACTGGCAAAATATAATAAGTGAACCTTAATTTGGAATTTTTCTGTCAAGTATTTGGGGGAATTTAATAATCCAGCAGTGGTGGAAGAAAGAAAGGTTCCCTCAGGAACAAATGAGTACCAGCACCAGAGGGTACAGAAGCACAGAATCTGTGGCAAACATCCCAAAATACCACACAAGTATTTGAGAACCACAGGAACATGAGGTACCAGTACCACAGAATGGATGGTACAGTACCATAGAACCTGTGGTAAAGTGCCAGAGACTCCTGTCCATGAGTACCACAGGAAAATATCACAGGAACCCAAACAGTACCACATGAATTTACCACAGGAAGAGGGCTTTCTAGTACCACACAAATATATTTGTAAAGATAGTTTAATCTATAAGAATTCATCATATTTCCAAAGCTGATCATATGTTGCATGCACTATATACTACATTCACGATGTACTGTAATGCACATTATGTCTGCTGCCTTCTGAACTTTAACTGCTAGCTTTAACTACAAGTGTGTCCTTCTAAAATACCACATACTTGCATGTCTTAGAAGAATTTTCCTGTCTGAAATTACCAAAGATAAAATCACTTGAGCCTGTAATAATAAGTAAAAGCCTCTCACTAAGTTGCAACTTAAACTGTAAGCCAACAATATGAGTACCCATAATACAGAAATATGTGTTGAGGGAAATAGCTGAATTATGACTTAAGAAAAATAGACAACAGCTCATCGAGTGGTCCACTAAGATCAGAGCTTGAGTGTTTGTATACTCATGTCAAGATAATTAATGATGGAAAGAAAGACAATGCTCTGCCAAAGTGAAATACTGTCACTTAATCTGTCACATTTATATCAATATACATCAAGTGTTTTCCAAGTAAAAACTGTAAAAATAAGTTTTCCAAACTTTCCCAGCAGTCGGAAAAAACCCTAAGGCAACACTCAGCATGCTGCGCCAAAGCACCACATTATCATGGCTGAAATGTGACTCCCTCCCTGGTATTTGTATCAAAAAGAAAATCCTTATGTTACCTGCCAGAAACAGCAGCAATAGAAGTCTGCTGAGATTTGAGTGTCCTCCGTTTTGTTTAGATCTGTAGGTATTATCCATTGTCCCATAAAGATGTGAAGTGTACGGCCACCGAGAAACAGATGACAGGCACTACACAATCAGTCAGTCCATATCAGCAGACAAACAGCTCTTATCTTTATATATAACTAGGTCAGAAGATTGTGACTCATAGTCATATTTCACCTTAAGTGACATTTTTCCAGCTTCCAATAACCGATTCTTTACATCTTGGGTCAATTTTCCAGATGAGACGGGAGTCCATGGAAAGGCTCAGTTGTAAGAGTGGAGGATTACAGAGGAGCAGTGCTCCTGTCTTTGGGCTTCTGGCCTGGAACCAGTGTTTTGTGGATTGTAGGATGGTGTAATTGTTTGGAGACAAGCCCCAAAAAAGGAAATGTCACTGGTTTGATTTCTGTAAAAGGGAATATGTCCTATTTAATGCTGATTAAACAGACATAGGTACTGTAATCAGATGTTACAAACAAAATGTAATCAGAATCATTACTTTTAATAAGCTACAGCATAAAAATATAAAGTAAAATTAGAGAATAAATCCTTTTTTCTGTCCTATATTGACAGACTTAATGTGTCATTTAAAATGGGTCCTTACTTGAGCAAACATTGTTTGTGAGAGCTGCAGCGGCTGATATGATGTGTGTGACAACATTATTCACCTGTTCACTTTAGCATGTACAATAGGTGACCTCACCCTTAATTCCAAAAATAAGTCCATTATCAGAGGACAAACACACAAAAAACTGCTACATAATGGATAGACTAACTTTCATGAAGCAGTGAGAAGGAATTTATGCATAGAAATTTTATCTATAGATGGTGGACTAAAAAATGTGGCAATCACACACACACACGCACACACACACAACACTGAAACGACAGCTAGGCATCAAATGAATTGAGCGAATCACATTTATTGAAAGTAAACACTTTAAAAAACTATCCATGCTCATTTTTCCTACACATAAAAACAGCAATATAATATAAAAACATAAAAATCATTTCAGGGGGTTTGTGTATTTGTGTTGGTGCGTGCGTGAGCATGTGCAAATCTGTGTGTAAGCACATGTGTGTGCAGAGGTATGTGTGGATGTGCACAGTGTGAGTATGTGTCCTGTTAAAGTGATGTCTCTCTGGAGTCCCTCGACGGCCTGAAGGTCAGTATCTCTGTGAACGTGTGTCCTGCACAAACACAAAGGGAAGGAAAAAGCATCAGCTGTCTGATCTACTTTTCTCTTATAACACTAATTTTTTCTACTTTTCCAGTTGTACATAAATAGCACCTTGAGTGTTTTATGGCATGTTCACAGAAGCATCAGCTAATCTTTATTGATCTTTATTGACCTCCTCTGGCAAACAGCAGGAACTGTAACATCATTGATAAAATGAATTTCCTGATACACAACTTTACGGCACAGCTTCGCTCATTTCCTGTCCCTTTGAATTTCTGAGTTTCACTGGCCTGAGGAATAAAGCTTTAAATGTGAATTCCTTATTCTCTCTTACGTTTCCACTGGTCCAGTGGCAGGTCTGTGTTGTCCATGGTCTGATCGTACGGCTGTGCCTCGGTTTCCTCCTCTGTGTCTCTGAACTCGCTGAAGAAAGGCAGGTCGAGCGCCTCCGAAGCGCTCACCCTCTGCTCGGGGTCCAGAAGCAGCATCTTCTCCAAGACACACACTGCTGTGATGCAGAGGGACATGTCGAAGTCAGCATGACAGAGTTTATTGCACCAATAACTGTAATCTGGAGACCAGAGATCTTCACATACCATTTGAGCTAGCTTTGGAGAAGATGGTGTGCAAATCTTTTTTGGGCACTTTTGGTAGACTTCTGATGTAGTTTCTGGCCTGTCGAGAGACAGGGAAGTCAAGAAAGATGACAGAGGTTGGTGTGTCCAGGAATTTTTCTCAACACATTAGTATGGACAGTATATTCTTCTGATACTTATTATGTTATGTTATAAACAGTCATTTCATCAAAACATATTTCATTAAACCAATGGATGGATAGTTAATCTATGTTGTGCTATCATGCATAATCAGCAAGCTGTTTATAAGTTCAAACAAGTGTTTACACTTCACTAAATTAAAACCCGTTGCACCACACAAACTAGCTTTTATGTAGAGATTACTTTTTATTATAAGCATATGCATATATAAATAAAACAAAAATGTACTTACATCTACAAATGACTGGCAATTAAGTTTATTATTTTTTTGGCCCTTAAAACTGTTATTTCTGGAGGTTGTTACCGTTTGTGACGCTACAGTAACTTTCTGTTAAATACTTGGCTGCAACACAGATGTTGCAACCTAATTACACACTACTGAAATGTTTACTAGAAAAGACGTAAGATTTCTTAAATTTTAATGGTGCAACCTGATTAAGTAAATCACTAGTTTGAAACTATAGCTAGTAGTTTATAAGAAGTTATGAAGGACTTAATGCACAAACTTAGTGATGGATTTATGAACAGCTGGTGCAACCCAGCCAAGGAGTGGTTTGAGTAATTTTTATGGACTTTCTGAAACACTGTGAAACTCACTACTGGACTCCATTCTAACCCATTCCAACCACTAAAAATCCAGCAGGCTAGTGTTTTATACTCAAAGGTTAACTTTTATATGTTAGCACAACCCCCCATTGCAACTTACATCTTGGCTCTGTAGCTTAATAACAAAGTCAGCAGCTGGGGTTCCTGTAATCTTCATGATTTCTCTGAGTTGGTCCAGATCTGGCAGCATGTAGGGGTTAAGGATCATACTTGGCCTGGCATGCATGGATTTGCACCATGAGCTTTCTACTTACAAGTGTGATCAACATATAGAGACTGAAGACAATAGGGAATAGGACAAAAGCAAGTTGACTCATTTGCCTTGACACATTACAAAACAGTCACATGTTGCACATATGCAGTCTGCACATGACCAAAACCTGGTGTTGAGGACAATTAAGGATACGATCGTTTCCCTTGAACAGCGGCTTTCCAAGCAGCATCTCTGCCATGATACAACCAGCTGACCAGATATCCACTGAAACAGAGAGCAAAAATCCCATTTCTCGCTGTTTCTGGGCTTTAAAATAGGTCTTACTGGCATCTACTACCCTGAAGTGAAGAATGAGATTTTACCAGTTTGTGTGTAGTGCATCCAGTTGAGAATAACCTCGGGTGCTCTGTACCAGCGTGTCACAACGTAGCCGGTCATCTCTGAATCAGCTTGCCTCGCCAGGCCAAAGTCAAGAATCTGAAGCAGAAAAGAAAAAGCCGAACTTGAACATGTGAATATTTCCATGGTGGGAAGTTCACCTCAAGATGGCTTTATGGACAGCTAAAGTACCTTTAACTCACAGTCCGGGTTAATGGCTAAATTTCCAGGTTTAAGGTCCTGTGGGATACAATGATGTGAGACAGAAAAATAATGAGAAACAGTCATCAGAAAGCATTTGCTCATGTTTTTTTCCATCTTTTGAGCTCACAATCAATTACTTTTATGCTGCCTGATGCATTTTTAGTGGCAAAGTATTTTCAAAATGGACATATAAATATCAATTGTAAAGAAATCCTTCAATTTAAATCATATCAATCAAGATGTTTGCTTCCTGAGAAATACGTAAAGGCATCTGGTTGACTCTGAGTCCCTGTTCTTTGACTGAAAGGCTACTGCCAATTACAACATTTAAGAGACACCGTATCATTCTGTCTTCAGTTGAGAAAGACATGAATACACACACACATACAGCCAAACTTCTGGTGTGGGAAACCGAATGAATAGGATTTAGTGTGAAAAAGAGCAAGAGCCCCACCCCCACAGATCACAGTCTGAAAGGTCAAAGTTCACGCACCCTGTGGATGATCCCTGCAGAGTGGATGTACTAAGGAGAGAAGAGAAACAGACAACTTCAGCACTTCAACTTCAACTTATAGAAACAAACACAGGACCAAATTCACTTATTTCAGACAATTATTAACACATTACAAACTCTACAAACAATCAGTAATTAGGTTTCAGTTAAAGAAATGAGACATTCTTATAAATGTGTTGGTTAAGGTGTCCACCTTGAGTCCTTTCAGCATCTGATAGACAAGGAACTGCACTCTGTCCTCTGATAATCTCTCCAGCTTCATCAGCTTGCCGAGGTCGGTGCCCATGAACGGCATCACCAGGTAACTGCAGACAAGAGGAGAGGAGTGAAATCATCTCTACGGTGTAACAGCAGATTTTATAATCAGCGATATGGAATTCATAGGACCTTACAAGTCACGAAGCCGGTCCAATGAGATTTCAGCAGTGAAGACATCCAGCAGCCCGATCACCTGCTCAGAGCCAATCAGCAGAGGTAAAATAAGTTAGAAGTTATTCTGTATTAAAATGTTGTCATTTCCATTTTCCTTTTCAACCTATCTCTGCTTTAAACTTATACGATATTAAAAAAAAAGTCCTTCTTTTGTCATTTCTCCAGAAAGTGTTCTTACATTTTCATGCTTCATGTGTTTGAGGAGTCGCAGCTCTCTGTAGGCCCTTTTGGCAAAAAGTTTGGACTGGAAGGGCCGATGAAGTTTTTTGATGGCCACCTGCGTCCCTGACCGACGGTCCCATGCTGAACTGAAATAGATAGATAGATATATTATGTAGGTAAAATTCAAAATAAAGGTTGAACAGGTTAAGTTTTACCCCTAAAAACGTAATCCCTGTATCTAAAATTTAAAGACATTTTAACGTGTCAATAAGGTGTAATTAATAACATCACCTACATGGAACAGAGCCATCATTAAAGCTGTTATACCTGTACTTCCCCTTGCTATCACAAGCCAAAATGTCTGCTGCGGGGGGGGAAAAAAAGCCTTTTTGTGCTTGAGGAGACAGCTGTAGTGCGTTTTATGCACTTAATTCGGGTTCTTTGACTTTCCACAACAATGAGGCTGGGAGTGGTTTTCTTTGTTGACCCTGGTCCACACAACACAATACAAAGTGAGGCCCCTGCAGAGCCAGCTGTGGAGAGACTACTGACCAAAATATTTCACAGAAGCACAGCCAATACTGTTGCTTAGCTGGAATATTAGTGAGTAGAAGGTAAAGAACTGCGGTATAAAGCTACCTGAGTGAAATAAAATAACAACACTCATTCAAAATATACAGACAGAGTAGAACTTTTTTCTGGTTTCTGTGTTTCTCAAGCAATGAAAAGGTACAAGGACAGAGATCTGGTCATTTAAAACATCTGTGTAAAGCTTACCAGCAGATCCTCTTATGGACAGTATCTGCCATTGGGAGAAATTAATTTCATAAAACATTATAACAGGAAGTATTTGTTAGCTCCCCATAGTCGATCGCAGTAAAAAGGGTAGTTATAGATCCAGTTTGTTAATTCCACACTGTTTTCATGCATGTCTCTCAGAGAAATAAATAGAAATAAGGCATAAAACACATTTGATCAAAACTAATATTTACGACATAATAGGACAATTTCAAAATGTATATACCTAGCAGCTGATGTAAACAGATCTTTCAATATTCGTCTGAGCTGTAAAGGTGATATTTTCCTCCCCAGACTCACCACACAGTGCCATAGGCTCCCGTCCCAACCTGCTTCAGGTCCCGATACCTCTCCGGAACCTCCCACGCGGTTCTGTTTACCTCCTGTCGGTAGAATCCCGTCCTGGACCGCACAGCCATACCTTACCGACTAGACAAGGCTAGGCTGAGAGTCAGGTTGTGGGTTCGCTCGGGTCCAGTCGGCTCCAGATTCTCATGTGAAGAAATTCCGTTTGTATTTTTCAGACGCCCACGACGCGCAGTCCGTCCCGCAGTAAGAGTTTGGTGGGGCGCAAAATTCCTCCAGATGAACCAGCTGACCACTTGTGCGCCACGCAGGGTCGCCAGTTACACCCCCAACACACACACACACACACACACACACACACACACACACACACACACACACACACACACACACACACAAGGCACACACAATAGCTCCTGGTCGCCCTGGGCAGTCTATGGGTGTGTCTACAATGTGGGGGGAAAACATCTGCCCACCCTAACATTATAGGCTACCCCTACAATACTCCTATAATATAGCACTGGTGTCTCTGTACAAGATTTTGGAACCTGGCTGCATAGATTTTCCTCCACTCAGCCACAAAAGCATTAACGTTAATGATGTTGAACACTGATGTTGGGTGATAAGGTCTGGTTTGCAGTCAGTGTCCGAATTCAGCCCAAAAGGTGTTGGACGAGGTTGAGGTCAGGGCGCTGTAGAGCAGGTCAGTCAAGTTCTTCCGCACAAAACTGGGAAAACCTCCATGCACAGGGCATTGACATGTTGAAATCGTAAAGGGCTTTCCCCAAACTGTTGCCACAAAGTCAGAGGCGCACCATTGCCTAAAAGATCACTGCGTACTGTAATACTAAGACTTCCATTGATTGGAACCAGCCCAAACCATAAAAATGTCCCCAAACTAAATATTTTTGTATTTCAGAATGACTGAATGTTACAGACAATATAAAAGACAAAAACATAGTGATAAACAGAAATTATGTTTATTCTGTGAAGCCAAGACAAGTCATGTTACCCGTTGACGATGAATGAGAAAAGAATCATTTGAAAATCAAGAGTTGACATTCAGTTTAGAGATGTGAAACTCATGGCTACTGTTGAATCACATGCCACCATGTATTCAAAAGACATTGCTTACTTGTAACATACGTACATACAGTATACCTATACATTCGGTTTGAAGTTGCTATACAAATCCACCACATGTACAACATCCACATAAGCACACAGTAACACTTCAACATTCAGAAACTGACAGAGCTCGAACACACTTCGACTGAGACAAACAGTTTAGATTCATTTGGACTGTAAATTCAACATTTTGCATCCTATTTGGACGAGTTGCACAAAAGGCTACATGTAGCACTCCAGTGTGAACCAATATGGAGAAAAAAATTGTTCCTCAAAATGATACCTAAATGGTAAATTGCTGTTTTAGTCGAAAAAATATTTCTTTGAGGCAGAAATCATCTCATCAGTTGATTTAAACTTGAGAGGGTGGAGCCAAAGCACCACCATTTTCCTGGCATGACAATAAAGAAACACACCAAAGTATACATTAAAATACAACAGATTTAAACATATTTAGGGTTTAACCTTGCTAGGTTAAAATCAAAGCTAGCTTGTAGCTCTTTAGCTAACCTAAAGTGCTACCAGGTCAGCTAGGCAAACTAACTGACCTAGGAAACGTGTATCTCCTTTACACCTGCTATTGGTATCCAACTTGTATCCAGATAGTATAGCTATTAAGTGCAAGATATGAGCATAATTATATCTGAAGTTGATTCATAGCAGTAGTTATACTAGTACTATTTCTGTGTTGCACTAAACAGGAGCTGCATTTAACTTCACATGCGTGTAACTTGGGGAGATTCAAACCATTTCAAACCACTACTGGAAATGGTTTGAGCCCGCTGAATTAACATCCTTCTAACAGTTTCTCAGGTGTGTGAACATAAATTGATTTATATTCCATTAAACATTATCAGATAGTTACTGTATCTGGCCACCCAAGATGCCTGTTACCAAACTGTACTATATCTATTTAGTCAAAAGTGCTGACCTTTCATTATCTTTATCCATTTTAACCTTTGACTTTTTCACTCCAGTATTGAGCTCAAAATCCCGTGGTTCACTGGCCTTGTGTACTGTGGTTTAACACAACCAGACTATTTCTACCTCAGCAATTATTTTTTGTAGAACTAAAACTCAAGTGTGCTGCAAACGGAATGACACAATGTCAGTGAGGAAGTCAGGCGTTTGTTGCAATAATCAGCATATTCACTGAGCTAATGCTGCCTTTTCTAGATTTTACAAGTGGCACCTGAGAGGATGTTTCTTAATATAATTACGGGTATAACAATGTGGCAACAAACTGCAACGTCATTGAAATACCCGCAACCGTGATAAAGAACATCCCCTATGCTTTTAAGCTGTGGTCACAGATGATCTGAATTTTTTAACATACAAAAGATGCTGAAAAAACTTAAAAGATCACCCAGCTCCCTGGTTGCCACAAGCAGCCAAACATGTCGGCTTTATGGGAATCATCAGCCTGTATAACATATTCTTATCCAGCACTCACCTTCTGGAAACTGTTTCTAACAGTTTACCAAATGCCCACCATCTAAGTTACTGTAAACACAAACCTGCCTGTAAAAGACACAGCAGACAACTACAGAAACCTGATGGAGTGGCGCCCAAAGCCAACAGGTGATCAGAACCCAGCCATCAGCAGAAACTGTATATGAGAAGCGAGATCACACTGTAAACACAGACCTGCAGTGCAGTCACTCTGTTCCAGCTTTGGCATATATTAATTACCTTGCTAATTAATAGCACAGTTGGTGTTTACTATTCTGTAAGCAGGAGAGGATGGTTTTCATCCGAGGAAGAACAGTGCTTTTTTTGTTTGCTTTTGTTTTATTTTTTTCTGTGTGGAAACTACAGATAAAACTGGTTGAAGGTCTGTCACACTTCCTGGTAATGCCTCTCTCTGGCCCTCAGGCTGGCTTAACAGCAGTGTGTGGCAGATGCAATAAGCAGTCTTAATGGTTATAATACAGTACCAGTAATATGCTGTAATAATAAAATACACAAAAATCATGCAGTAGTATGTAGGCTAAGCTGTTCTGTGATATGATGTGGCATTGCTGCAAGCCTTTAAACATGAATTCCATATTTGAAAATCTTAGCAGTGACTGCTTATGGAATTTGTCACAATGAGGGACAAGACGGCTTTCTGTGGTTGCTTTGGAAATCCTAGTGTGCATTTTTGCTCTCTCCTGTTTGCCCTCTATCAGTCTGTAAACACAGTTCAGTTCTGTAAAATTGCTCCCTCATATGAATCACCCCTGTTGTAGCCACGTTGAACTGTTCCTCATTTTAGCCTCACTGAGCGGAAACATAAGAGGAAGCAACTTTCCGGTCTGGAGACATCCTTGTATCTGATTCTAAAATGCTCCCTGTAATTGTAATGTGTGCATCTGATCCCGTGGAGACCGTCCTGCCCTGCTGCTCAAATAAACTCATGACAGGCAATCAAACACAGTCACACTGAGCAGAGGGAAGAGGTGCCATGCCCAGGGGATGCAGAGTTTTCTTCATTCGGCCTTCCACAGTCCTTCTCCCACTCTATGAGTATGTGGTCCTTCTCCAGGTGAAGGTCGAGGCAGAGCAGAAAGATGCTTACTGCTCCACCTGAAGGCTATCAGTCTTGCTGGCAGGTGCTTTGAAGCTGTTCACCTCTTCGAATACCAACTCTGTGTACATGAGAAGAGAAGAAAAAAAAAGAAGTTATGTTAAGGGTGCTGATTGAGACAAAAAGCACTTCCTTGACATTTCTTTGTCACAACTCAGTAATTCATTGTGAGAACCTCAAGATGTCTTCTGCAAGCTTTTATTCAGTGCTATTATAATCGTGTCTATTCAACTTGGTTTACCAGTCTATAAGAGAAACTCAAAATTAGGATGCAAACCATGCAAAACTATCCCCCATGACTCACACCAGTTCTGGTGCATTTCACAAACCATAAAACTCCCTGCTCAACTTAAAAAACGTTATCATATTTATGATGTTATAAATGGCATCTCTAAATATTTCAAAACCCTTACTACTTTGGTGGTGCAGTCAGCATTCCTGAAACACCCATGCAAGCTTAACCTCTTGCATAAAATCCCCACTGTGAAAAGCTGTGCAGCTAGAGGCTACATTCACACCAAATTCAGCAATCCGGCATTACAACACAGGGGGCTGCAATGGTGGAGATGTTTTGTTTGAGGTACTGGAAAGACAATGACATACAATCCAGGAAGTAAAGTTTAAGTTACAGGTCAATGCATTTAAAGACTTATCAGAAGCCACTTACAGACAGGATTTTACAACTCTGGAAAGTTTTCACAGCGGCAACTGTTTTATCTTTTGTTGCAGTAATCACATGTAAATGGCCGAATACAGCCTTCACATTACAAAGTTATCCATTAGGATTGTGCGCTTGCATGTATGTGATTGGCCACCACAGTGTGACGTCGGGTTGCGTTTCAGCAAAAGTTGAGTCTGGTTCAACTTTTTGCTGGACAGCTACTGCTGTTTTTTGCTGAGCCCTATATGGTCCCCACTCCTGCAGTGTAAGTGCACTGCCCCCATTCAATGAATAGGAGGACTGCCGTTTTTCTCGCATTGCCGGATTTGGTGTGAATGCAGCCTGTAGCTCACTTTGGATCTGCAGCATCAGTTTGCGCAATTTCCTCCTCTGCAATGCAAAAAAAAAGCTGCCTTTCTAAAATTGTTTATAAAAGGAAGCTAGAGCATGAATTTGAAAGAAAGTGAGAAGTAGACAATATCTGGACATTTTAAAATGTCATGGATATACTTGTCATCATGTCATATTTTTTTATTGTTTTCTTCCATCAAGGTCTATCTTATATTCTATATTGTGCTACTTTTGAATCAAAGCTTTACCTTTCCATTCTTCTAGAGTTCGGTCTTTACTCTCCAGTGTTTGATCATAAGGCGGGGCCTCTGGCTCGTCGTCTGGGTCGTGGTACTGTGAGAAGTAGGGGTGGGACAAAGCCTCACTGGCAGAGATCCTCCCATCACAGTCCAGAACCAGCATGCGCTTCAACAGGTCAACAGCTAACAGAGAAACAGACAGAGAAAGAGGGCTGAAATATGGTAGAAGGTTGGAATCAAAAATTTATTGAAGGTGTTGCTGCTAGAAGAAGAAAAAATTGTAAAATTGAATTTGTAATTTGCAATATGGAGAAAGCAACTTGAGCTGCCTCTCACAACCTTTCAATTAAATTTAAGAAGTTGATCCAAACTGTGGTGCATCACCTACCTAGTGGATTTGCCCCTCTAAAGATCTTTTCCAGGTCCTGCTGGGGCATGAAAGGCAGAGACTGGATGTACTTCTGTGCCTGGAAATAGAGACCAATGGTCAACCATAGCATGCATGTGGATCATTCGGTGCCAAACTGTTAGTGATCAATCACCCCAACACTCACATATATTGACTATTCAATCAGCAGCTAAGTCCTTCAAATGACTCATCAATCACAAAATTTCAGCAGGTTCTTTGCATCATTTGAAGCAACACTGTTGTGTTTGCATGGCACATTCTTTTTCACATTCTCGTTTAACCAAAATTGCTCCTCCCAATCATCCCTTTATCTATTCCACCCTTCCTCACATGTTCAGAGCAGATCTTCTTTAAGAGGTCGGGCGTTGGAGTCCCAACCATCTCCATGATTCTCTTCAGCTGGTCAATATCTTAGTGCAGGAAGGGTTAAGGTCCATCAAGATTTGAGAAAAGTCATCACCATGATGACCCATTATAGTAGCTGGTCACATACAAAATCAACAGACTACTTCAGAGACTTTACTTACTGCGTCCTGGTGAAAGTCAGCTAGAAGTCAGTAAATCAAATTCGTTTTAGCACTGCTTTTAGACACCGAATACAACAACCTAGATAATTCAGTCTTTTGTGATTGCTTCTATTCATTCCCCCATTTCTCTCTGTTGATGCACCTCTCCTTCAGAAAGGCCTGGGATTGTGATGCAAATCCAGAAGAAGCCTGCATCCACAGGGCACTTTAAAAGAGATAATGGGAGGTTGTTGCTAAGATGCGAAAAAAAAACTGCAAATTGCGGTGGACTCCTGCCTTGCTGATAAAGGATACAGTCAGTGCCAGGAAAAAGGACTTTTCCCTTGAGCAGCTCCCCCATAATGCATCCCACTGACCAAATATCAACTGGAACAGAAACACCACAGGTTTAATAAGTGAACATTTAATGCGTTTGTTTCAAAAAAAAAATTAACAACTTGATAAATGCGATAGTGTCTCACCATTCTGATTGTAGTGCATCCAGTTCAGCATGATCTCTGGCGCTCTATACCAGCGAGTTGCCACGTACCCTGTCATCTCGTCATCTGTTTGCCTGGCCAATCCAAAGTCAAGGATCTGTCGGACAGGTAGACAGTTCTTCTAAGTAATGGAGTTTACAGTTTGGAGTGAAGGATCTACTGATTTAAATGGAGGGCCAGTCTTACCCTCAGCTCACAGTCCTCATTCACTGCCACATTACTTGGCTTGAGGTCCTGGGAAGGATAGTAAACCAGACAAAGGAGGAGAGAAACATGATTAGATATCATAGCGAAACAGAAATGGGATATGAATATAAAGCAACATAAATGGCTAATCCATTTAACTTTATGCAGAGCATACTCATAGAAATGAATCTCAAGAGAACCAATCAGAAATACAGCTATGAATTGGTGATTTGAAAATAGTTATTCCTGTACTTTCAATTCCATTACAAACCCTCATAATTTGAGTCAGACTGTCTTTCAGTTCCACAAAACACACATTTTATCCCAAAGTTGCTTGTAATCCTAGAATCTGGTATCTTGATTGACTTTTCTATTCTATTTAATATCAAATTTTCAATCATTCTCTCTGAGCAACTGTACCTCAGCCGATGAAAAAAAAATTAATCATTTAAAGCTCTAAAGTTTACCCCAAAAATATCAAAATGTCATGCTGAGTTTTGATTACATTTGAATAATATGATGGACTAGTCATCTAGAATTTCAATTTGATGTAATGATGCAGTGATAAAACATGCAGTTAGTTTAGATTTCACTCAGTGCAAACTTATATAACTAACAAAAAACTGGAACAAGGTGATACAGAATATATGTGATAATAAGGTCATACTTTTCAACCTTAAAGCTACTTACAGAGACACAAAGCTGTGTGTCATATATCATTTTCATATTCTTTTAACCATCCACATGCTGTTATGTTTTGTCAGAGTTGATGGTCAAAATGACAGGAATGGCAAAGAGAAGGCACTCACTCTGTGGATCAATCCTGCTGAATGGATGTACTGTTCGACAGGCGATGGGGTGGGGCAGGAGGATGGGGGGAGGAGAGAGGAGAGAGGGGACATAAAGGAGACAGGGGTCAACAGTGCAGTTCACCATATTAGCCCCTGCCTAAAGGGAGACTGCTTTTGTCTGTCCCATGGTAACCGGGCAGGCTGAACAGCCAGCTTGGCTGGCTGCTGGACTGATCTGGTGTTAGCAGGCAAGCTTTTGACAAAAATCTCTCAGTTAATAGAATGTCTTATTCTGTATAAATATTGTGTAGTTGTGTAACAAAACTAGTTCAGCAAGCAATCAAATAAACAGTTAGCTAAACGTAATGGATAAACAGTTCAAATAGTTATGTAAATGTAATGGATAAATAGTTGCAATTGTTAGCTAAAAGTAATGGATAAATGGTTAAAACAGAAAGCTAAAAGTAATGTATAGACAGTCGTAACAGTTAATTATGTAAATCTGATGCATAAACAGCTGAAATAGTTAGCTAAAGGTACTAAGAAAATGGTTGAAATAGCTAAAATTAATGGATAAACTGTTGAAATAATGAGCTGTAAGTAATGGATAGATGGTGAAATAGCCAAAATAAATGGATAATTGGTTGAAAAAGCTTAATAGATAAATAGGTTAAACATCCAACTTCTGCCACTCAAAGGTAGTAGAATGAATGCAAACTTGGCCTGACCTAAACATTCACAGTTCAATCTGAAAATATATATAAACCAGATTTAAAATCAGTTGGTGGGAGGTGTGGATGAAGGGTTACTTGACTTCATCTGACAGGGATGTGGGGGTGCAGTACGTCTGACAAGAAAGTTTGGGAACCACTTCTCTACTAAATGCATGCTAACACATCTAGTATGCACTGTGCGTTGCGTTCAGTATGGCATGCAGCAGATAAATCTCGACATGGTAAATCACCTTGAGGCCACGGAGAAGCTGGTAAATTAAGAACTGCACGTGCTCGTCTGACAACCTCTGAAATTTGACGATGTTATTGAGGTCTGCACCCATCAGGTTAGTCACCAGGTAGCTGGAAAAGGGGAGAGTGTATGTATGTGAGAATGGGGGGGGTTGGGGGGAGTTGGAGGAGAACATGGTGATGCTGCCATGGCAACCGTCAGACATTTCTACAAGCCTGTAATCTCCTAGGATCGCCTCCACCAACACCACCATGCTCTCTCATAACAGAAGCTTTGCATTTTTTGGTGAAAAGTGGACAGATGTATGGCTTATAAGAAACACTGCATTTATTCACAGTTCATTGAAGTCCTCTAAAGCTGCAGCAGGTGTGAAGACATCCAGAAGCCCTATTACCTGCAGAGACAGAGGCAGAAACAAGCAGAGTTGATCAATAACCGGGCGGAAACATGCAGAGAGCTGCATCTGTCTATCTGGGTATTTTTATAACGAGCACTAACATTCTCATGTTTCATGTGCTTGAGCAGTCTGAGTTCCCTGTACGAGCGGCGGCTGTGGATCAGAGACTGAAAAGGCCTGGACAGCTTCTTCACCGCAACCTTCTGCCGTAAGACGACATCGTATGCTGAACTGCAGAGAGAAACCAGAGAAATTAAGTAAACGTGTCTGAATGTACATGAACATATCTGAATTGCTGTTTATTTCAACATTTTGGAAAATACTCTTATTTGCTTTCTTGCCCAGAGTTTAACGAGAAGATCAATACCACCCTTATAATCTGTGCCTAAAATATGAAGCTACAGCCAGGAGTTGGTGAGTTTAGTTTAGCATAACGATTGGAAAAAGGGAAACATGTAGCCTGCCTCTGTTCAAAGATAACAAAATCTACTTAACAACCTGCTATATCCTGTTTTTTTAAAATCTATGCAAAAACCAGTGTGTAAAAACATGAAAAAAACACGGGACTATTTCTTGACCATGCACAGTGACTTCGTCTGACTTTGTTACTTTTAGACGGAGAGGGGCTATTATGCTATAGGCCAGTCATTATGCTAAACTAATCTAAGGTAAATCCAGCACATAAAATGTGTTAATTGATCAGCTTAAGGTGGATTTAGTTACTTTTGGACAGAGCCAGGCTCGCTGTTTCCCCATATTTCAGTCTTTAAGGTAAGCTATGCTAACTGGCTTCTGGCTCCAGCTACTGTACATATTCACTGTATTGATAAAAGTGGTATTTTCTCATCTAATTCTTAGGAAGAAAGTTAATAAGCATATTTCCCAAAATGTCCAACAATTCCTTTAAACCTGATACCAACTGATGATACAGAGTATGTCTGTGAGTGATTAATGTTTGAGTGTGGAGAGAGACACAGACTGACTGACAGAGAGAGAAAAGGAGAGAGGGAGAGAGAGAGAGAGACAGAGGATGTGGTGGAACAAGAGAAGTGAGGATGTCAGATGTTGTAAAAGTGCGTCAGTTTATTTCATCTGCCTCTTTTGAAATGTAAATGTCATTCCACATATCGAATGCTGAGCCCTGCTGCTGCTGCTGCCGTTGCCTTTGTGGTGCCAATGTCTTTTCAGGCCTGTCAGCTTTTCAACTCTCACGGTAATAATAATACAGTCATCAGAGAGCGGAACACACAAACAGGAAGGAAACATGGGTGAGAATTGAGAAATTCTGCAAAGCACAATAGGGACAGAGCAAAAGGGAAGAAGTGACTGGAAAAAATGACATTTTAAGTAAAAGAGCAGTGAAAAATGTATAGTATACACTTAGAACTGACTCAATGTATAGTACATGACTCATTATTATGTGGCCTATAGCATTAGTTAATCAGACTGATTTCAGATCACTTCAAGGGAAAATCCCTTCTCATTCACGCTTAAAGTTCTTATAAATGTGTGATGCTCATATCAGGAATTTCTCAATAAAGAGGTGTACTTCTGGTGAAACCACAACCTGCTGCATCATCTTTTACATGTGGTTTCCTACATTTCACAAAATACACTTTCTGACAGCTTTTGGCAGCAAAATCTGAACCAAAATACTTGACCGATAGTATACTGCTGTTAGTTTTACATGAGGGTGGAGAGTGAGACGTTTTACTGTGAAAAAAAAACACTATGAGCCAGACCTGCTTACTCAAAGCCAAACTCCTCTTGCAGCTGCATCACATTCTGATCAGTTTTAGTCTCCAGTGGGTGTGATAACTGACTCTTTAACGATGAGTGTTTACATGTGCTGTAGTATCCTGGTTCTAATCAGGTTTTTAAAGCTTTCCTGTTATTCTCTGGGCATATAAACATCATATCCTTATTTCAGACACTTGGATAAGTCCTGATTATGAAAGCTGGAACACTCAGATAGAAACCAGGATACTTTGGCATTTAAACATCTGGTATCTGATCATTCTCTGCCATGTTTGCAGGTGTGTACTTCAACTCAAGTTACTTAGTAGTTAGTAAAACAAAACAAATGATGGCAAATGATAATGATGATCATCATGCTGAAATAAAGGGAAAGTCTGACTTAAGTAGTAAAGTAAAAACAATACTCCGTGGTAAATCCACAGTCTAGACACTCAGAAGGAAAACAGTGTTCATTCTCAACTGTTGCGGTAACACACCCCTGCATACAGACAATCAGAAAACTGTTATCATGATGCATACAAGGGTATGAATAACCAGCTTTGTCATGTTCCAAGAAAACACAGAAAAATGATCAAAACCAGCATAAGTTCCAAAACTGAAATACTACTGTGTATGTAAACACTCTCAGTACTCACACAGTTTCTGGTATGACAGAATTGTATTTGGGCTATTCTGTACTTCCTAAAATGTGATAGAACTAACCATGAAGCAGATACATATAAGCTTCAATTTCTATAAAAAAAAATATTTTTCTCTACTGTGAGGGGCCCACAGTACATTTTGTACCTGGGCCACTCTGGCTGATTAATAAATGTGTCATTTTTTCCCTAACAAACTGCAGCAAGCATATGGTCACCTTGAGACAGTTGGTGTAGAAGTGCCAACCAAATGATGTGTGTCTCCTGTTTTTTCTACAATATATGAGACCCACTGTAAATATTACTGTATCGTTACATGGTGACTTATAATGCTTACATGCTTGAGTAAACTGCACTCTTGCACGGCTGAGTGCATCCCCCTAGCTTTCTGGCTTGATGTCACCTGCTGTCAGTCCGGATGTCCCTGCGGGGCTTCAGGCAGGACAGCAGCCACTCTCCTCCGTCTCTGACATGAACCAGGCCTCACACATACTTTCCTCCCTGCCATCTTCCATACATGGATCTGACTGCACTGCTCTCAGAGCAGCAGAGCCAAGGCATCGATTTCTTTCTTCTTCTTTTGTCTCAATATTTTTTTATATCCCAGCTCTTAATGCACCTCCGGTTTCATAACCAGAGGAGGGGCAACAGATACCAAGTGTGACATGATTCAAGTGCACTGTTTATCCACCAAAGAAAACTGTCTACATGTACATGTCCTGATCTGAACAGTTAATGTAATTCATCCTCATTAAATCAATGCGGAAAACCTATATTATCTGCTTATATTTGGAATGGGGGGAGGGTATTGACTCTTGCAATTAGAGATGAAAATTATACTTTGTTCTACAGACTGTTGTCCATGGAGGTTGATTCCTGCAAAACACCACACCCAAGCTTATGCCTTTAAAGGGAGTGTTAGTGTAGTTTGACATTTTAGAAAATACGCTTATTTGCTTTTTTGTTGAGTTAGATGAGAAGATCAATACTACTCTTATGTCTGTATGCTGAATGCGATGCTACAGCCAGCAACCAGTTAGCTGACTTTAGCATAAAGACTGGAAAAAGAGAAACAGCTAGCGTACTGTAGCTCTGTCCAAACATCTGCCTACCAGAAACTTAAGCTTATTAATTAACATATTATGTTACATTTAACTCATACAAAAACAGATGTGTAAAAATAATTATTTGGGTTTACTTGTGGGACTATTTCTTAGTGCAATATCACTTTTGGAAAAAGCTAAACTAGCTGTTTCCTCCTATTTTTAGTCATTCTGCTAAGGCATGCTAACTGGCTGGTGGCTATAATTTCATATTGAATGGACAGACAGTGATATCAATCTCCCCATCTAACTCTCTGCAAGAGAGCAAATATAACCACATTTTCCAAAATGTTTATTTATTTAAGCACTATACCCTCAAATTGCTATTTTCCATATTCATACACACACACACACACACACACACACACACACACACATACACACACCATCATTATAGCCTGCATGCTGCATCTGTGGCTATTAAATGGCACTGCAGTCACTTGATAAGAGCCCTCTATCCAAACACGAGGTATGAGCAACAAATCAGAATCCCAGTTTCGTTTTCTGCTCAGTTTATCGTATTTCCATTCAGCAAACCAACAGATGTAACATTTTTGACGGCAGTAAATGAAGCAGTCATGTTTTATTTATAGTTATCCAAATGAGAGGCTTTGTGCCAAAGTTCTGGTTTACTGAGCAGATGTTACATATGTTGACATGAGATGAAAGCAGCTTGATCAGCTTAGTGCATATTCTCTCTTGATGTTCAGTCTCGCCTGGTCCAAAATTGGCCCAATTTTGGCTCAAGAAATGAAGCAGAAAAGAGAATATTTATTGGAATTAGGGCTTGACTGCAGGAAGCTGAGAAGACAATGAGACTGGGTTAGACAAAGAATATGACAGTGTTCAGTCTTCTAAAGTTTTTGTCTCATGACTTATCAAAATTCGAGAGGCACTGCATGTTAAATTATTAAATAAGTTTTTTATTTATGAGGCCTCACTCTCTGTCGTGTCTGTGCTTTGCTGCAATACATCCCTCTAAAGTCACTCCATTCCTTATAACTAATATACTCCCTTATACCTACTGTAATAATCTCCTTACAAACTCTATTTATCTTTTGGTTCTTCCTCTCCCATGGGTGATGAGGGTATAGCTCTAGCTAAGCTATAGAGGATTATATGAGCTTGTCAGATCCTTGACCTCAGGCCTGCAGTCTCAAGAGGGTTTGCCGAGAGAACAAGCCGCTATTTGAGATAAATGATGAGCCCTGTTTTACTGTGCATCTCAAGAGGTAGACTGTGGGACTATCCTAACCCCCCATCATGACACACACACATACACATGTTGTACTCTGACACCCCATCCCCCAGCTGTTTGCATATCAAGTCTTGCCATGAGAAAGTCACTGACAATAGCTGGAGATCAACATTAACAATGAAGGGCAGTGCTGGGTGGTTTGTGGAGGAATGTCCTTTGTGTGTGTTTATAACTTAAGAAGGCATTTTACCAGTGCCAGCATGTCGTGTCCATAGATATGATGTCTTGAGAGATATAATTGCTCAGAATGTGCAGTCCTTAAACTAGGAGGGGAAAAACACATGCTAATCCCAAAATCTTTGTCTACAACTTCAAGTTTTTCTAATAATTCCAAACAAACCAGACACATAAAACACTTTATTTTCTGTGTGGCAGACAGACAACAAGGATTTAGTTCTCCTTAATACATCTATGATCCAAGTAGTAATTCCTAAACAAGGGTACTTGTACCTCAGAGAGTATGGGGAAGATTTTGCATAGTTCAATCAATTTGTAAAAATATAAATTACAATTTGATTTAAAAAACAAACAAACATATTGAATTGTTGCAATTGAGAGTGCATTAAAAACTAGTTAGCGAGCAAGCAGAGGTGAAATAGTTAGCTATTGGATGAATGGTCATACAGCTAAAAGTTGGATACCTAAATGGCTCAATGTAATGATTAAACCATTGAAATGGTTAATGTTAGCTATTATATGGTGAAATAGTTAACTGATAAATATTGAAATAGTTAGCTAAAAGTAATGGATAAAGGTTTGAACTAGTTAGCAAACAGTAATGGATGAATATTGATGGATAAATGGTTGAAGAGTTAGCTAAAATAAATGCATGGGCTAAATGGTTAAAAAATAGATAAATATAAATATACAATTTATACTTATACTAAAAGTAATGGACAAAAGGTTTAAAATAGTTTCAAAGGATAATGGATAAATTGTTGAAATACATATGAAAGTAATGAATGAATGGTGAAACAGCAAAAAGAAATTGATGAATGGTTGAAATACAAAAGCTACAAGCAATAAATGGTTGAAATACCCAGCTTCTGCTACTCCAAGTGGTAGTAGAATGAATACAAACTTGACCAAACCAAGGGGTTTGGTGTGTATATCACAGTCAACACTCATCTGTCATCAAGGGGAAATGAATAGACTCAACTTACAACTCAGTGACTTAATGTATCAAAGCGCAAGAATTATTCCATGTTTTTTCACGATCATCCTATTATGAAATCAGAGAAGTTCCAGAAAGTGCTATTCAGAGCAACAGATGCACATGAGAATTGTATAACAAAGATCAGAGCTTTGACTTTGGCATTGAGTTTTCTATGCTCATACAAACTAAACCTTCAAAGATCATGAGTATCAACTGTGAATGCTACATTGCTCAGGGCAACATTGTTTTTGTCGACAAAGATGAGTTCCATGTACCCCTGAATGGCTGCATTGATAACATTACAGTAAGCATGTGTTCATGGCATGGGTGTCCAAAATGGGAATCAAATCTTAACCTTGGTATTTTCATGTTCCAAGATACTTGTGTGCATATAATTTTCCTGAGGCTGAAACAGCTGAAAGCAAATTCGTGATCCAGCTCTGTATAATTTTGCTCTTGTGCTATTCTGAGCAGAGCTTTAAAGATGCAACATAGGCAAGATATTTAAGCACAAAATATTCCTGGAAGCTTGAAACATAAAGTGAAGCTCCAGCATAGAAGCACATCCCATCTCCTGCTAATTCAGACAGTATCTTCATTAACATCTGACTTGACAGGAAGTCAGCTGTCAAGATAAAGCCTCCTTCCAAAGGATGCAGGCAATGGCAATGAGGGTTGTAGCTAAACAAGCCAACATATCAATTTTATGCCAGAATGTCAGTGTGTGATCTGACACAATACAGGGCAAAGGTACTGGGCCATATAGTGTCCAATCCAATTTTACAACACAGGTGGGAACACTGGTAAGCTCAGTTCCACTGTTGAATCCTACAAACATCCTACGTTTCTGCAACACAACAGCTTGCCTCCTAAACACTATTAGGAAGATATCATACAATTTTATTCCAGTAAAATGGAAGGAGAGTGATCCTACCCCACAACAAGGAAAAAGACTGAGAATAACATGCAGTATATCCATATCAGTTATAGACATTTTTTGCCTGCACAGAGAAAACCCAATGAACTTAATAGCCAACTCCAAACAGTTCCCTGAACCAGACAGGAGTGAGTCCTCCATAAAGACAAACCCGGACTCACATGCATTAAGTCTTCTGCCTCTCTCATCCCTTTGGTAAAAAAGCATCAGAGTATTTGGACTTAGACCTGTTATATTATTAATATATATAATATTCTCATTGTGGTCTGGAAAGGCTCAACTGGCATATGCTTGTGTTAGGGGTGTCATAAATGGGCAAAGACTGGGATCAGCTTTTAACCAGTTCTCAGGAAGATGTCGTTTTAACTATATTATTTAGTTTATATCTACAAAGCTTTGTGTAAATTCTTCCTTACAAGGTTTTGGGAATTTCCGCCTGTAGTTCAGTGTTTGACCCAGCTGCCAGGATCAATCAGTTTGAAGTGGAAGATTGATTGATCTTGGCAGTTAAGACTTAACAGTTCCTTCTCACTGCTATTATGAAGCTACCAACATACAACACTGCATAGAGAAGCTTAAACATCATATTCATGTCTTAGAAAAGTAATTATCCCACTGGGATCAGTCACATGAACATACAAACCATTCTCCCTATATTTCGTTAGGTAACCTGCTCTTATAGCTTAATTAATATTGACTGTCAGGGGTGGTTATCACCATGACACATCGCCATGGCAATGAGATAGCACTGACAGATACAGATTCGTCCAAAATTAAAGCAATTTTTTGTTGCAAGGTTGATTATGCCTGCATCCAACACAGAGATGTGTGTGTATGTGTGTGTGTGTGTGTGTGTGTGTGTGTGTGTGTGTGTGTGTGTGTGTGTGTGTGTGTGGGATGGGATGGATGGGATGGGATGGGAGGGTTATTTGGGAAATTCCTGTGCTGACACTGTCTTAGTCTTTAACTCCCTCCCACCCATATAGAAGCAGAAGACAGTGAGCTGTGGAATAAAAACAAGACTGCGACCCTGCTTTATAGGATATGGGTGACAACAGTGCACATAATGAAATCTTATTCATCGGCATATTAAAATGTAAACATGATATATTATTTAGGGTTGTTACCCCCAAAATATTGACTCCGTAGGCTACAAAGGCTACGTGACATTAATAATAAGCCGGTAATACCAACAATGACAACAATAAAAACCAAACGATCAGTCACAAGCAGCTTCATTCTGATGACACAGCCGACATGTAGGCATCGCTACGCTGATGCATCAAGAACAATATATATTGTGGCTGTGCAGCCTCGCCCCTCCACCCGCCCTGCACATACACACACAAACAAACACTCACCACACCGAGCCGTAGGCTCCGGAGCCCACCGGCGTCAGGTTCTGGTACCGCTCCGGAACCTCCCACACAGTCTTGTTCAGCTCCTGCCGGTAGAATCCCGGTCTGGCCGACATTTCTCCAAGCCAACTACAAAAAAGAGAAGAGTGAGCAAAAAAACGAAAAGAGGGGGAATGGAAACGAACGGAGGAAAACGGTAGATGGGACCGGAGGCGCGGGCCGCCGTCTGCTGCCTGAGCCGAGCTGCTGCTGCTGCTGCACACTGCACCGGCCAGTGACAGCCTAGCTCTCTCTCTCTGTCTCTCTCTCTGTCTCTCTCTCTCTCTCTCTCCCCTGCACCCCCCACTCCCTATTGGTATGTCAAAAAGTTGATATGATAGACTATCATTAATAACCGCAATAACAAAAATATGATATGATATGACATTATGTTTTATATATATTATGGGCTATTTTAGGCCATTATACACTATAATAATTACACTATTTGTGTGTACATGTGGGGTAAATATGCAAACGCCAAAACAACCTGACATACTCAGTTAATCCAGCTTTGTTGCTGAAAATAGCTCAGCTGCCTGCTGCTGGAAACAATGTTGAGATGTGCTGAGACTCAACCATTGCAATATAAATATAATATAATATATTGCTAAAAAGATACACTAAGTTGATGAGTTGGGTGATTCATATGTGTGGGTGTGACATGTTTCAAGCTTAATTTTGATGAATAAACTGAAACTGCATCAGTCAAACCCACTAGTGACCACTTTCACATTACATGATTAATTGTTATTAAATTATTATGAATTAATCCGTGAGTGGATTAATGTTACAGGATGGAACTGTTTACGATGTGTAACAGGAATAAATTGATGAATATTCATATTCAGGCAATATACAATTACATGTTTGCCTCAGAGCTTTGTATCAAAAAAGAGCAAAAAAGGCAAAAGAGGAAAATCAATGGAGTTAGCAGAAAGACATTCTTATATATAAAAAAAAAACAAGGCTAAATAAAGTTGAACTGTATAATAAACTTAGAATGTAGTAATATAAATCCATTACTGTCATCTGGTGGTTAATATATGAAAGTGCGAGATGTGCCCAAAAAAAGACTATGACAATGTAATTAAATTTCCTGTGAGACTACTATGAATTGAATTTTCGTACATTTGAAAGCTCATATTTTGGCTTCAGATGCTGCCCTGTGTATCTGAGTCTCTTTGATTAGCACTGTAAGCTTAATGAAATAATTATATGGTACTTTAAGTGTGTTTTCATTAATGAACTAAGCATAACACCTTCACAATATTTTTAAAAGACAACCATTTAGGACAGTTGCACTGTGACTTATTTGACTTGACTTGCCTATGTCCTTATGGCTTTTGGTTAAAAGTAATGTATGAAGCGGTCAGAACGACCGAGTGGTCTAAGGCGCTGCGTTCAGGTCACAGTCTCCCCTAGAGGAGTGGATTCGATTCACATCTCTGACAGCCAGTGATTTTCACAATAGGCCAAATAGTTACCAGTGATAGACAGTATTTGGTGAACCATTAGATTCTGTGATTTGCAGTGTTGGTTAGGTTTAGGAATGAGGAATGAGATAGTTGGGGTTAGGGTAAGAATATTATGGCAGGTCACCAAATACAGTGTAACAACGGTAACACAATATTGGAAAAAACAGGTGTTGACCTTCCCTGGCTGACAAGTGCTTGAGAAAAAAAGCTACAACCTTTCAATATCTACACTCTCAACCTGTGCACACAAAGCAATGTGTTGGTGTAATGTAGCTGTGCAACTATGTGCTCGATGAACTGTAAAATGAGTGGACCTGGTCATTCAAAACACTGACTGAATGAGCGTCTCCCACATCCCCTCTTGTCTGTGAACAGTGCATTAGCTAGATATGCCAGGTTTCTGTGTGTTCATCTGCGGTTACGCAGTCACTATATGATCCAGTCTAGCTGAAAGGTCTGCCAGGACACAGGTAAGAAACACTAATGTCTTAAGTATGTTGCTATACAAACATTATTTTATTATTATATCAAATACCACTGGGCCTCATAACTTGATAACCACAGCTAAAATATTCATCCTCAACTGACAGACAATTGCTAGCTGTAGTTGGCTAAGTTCGTTAAGGTAGCTAGCTAGCGGTTCAAAGTTTCTTTTTTCATATGATCTTCTGTATTGCCAGTATTGTCATATGCTATCTCTGCCCAATACCATGTAATATACCTTTTATTGACATAAACATTCAATATTGTATTTAATTTTTCAACGACTGTACGGACACAGACATGAAAATCTGGGAACTGAATTGGTAGTTAGCACCCAGACCTCATCCGTACAATTTGAAATGACATGACAAGGCAATGACTGGATCCTTTGTGGTTACTGTTCTTACCGTAGGCTATTTGTGTTATCAATGATAGCAAAATACCATCGTCATAGAATAATATGGAAATTGACACTATTCTCCACTAGGTTGTCAAGAGACATTATGCAACTGAGTACATGGTTCCATGGTGTGATGGTTTTATGTAAGACAGTAAAGTTTCCTTTTTAAAATGTTATCTATTGTGTTACTGGTAATTTCATGCGCTATCTCTGTTATATGCTCTGAATAATATATGGCGATAACATGTATGAAATATTTTCCAACTTTCTCATGATGTCAAGGAGTGGTTCCATGGTATAATGATTAGCACTCTGGACTCAGAATCCAGAGATTTGAGGTCATGTCTCGGTGGAACCTAATTTAAAGAGCAAGTCTTGAGGAAACTGAGTATCTTCCACCTTGCAACAAACATTAGGGGGGGCATAGAGCATCATCAACAGTATTATTTATACCACAAATAGCCTACGGTAAAAAAAGAAACATTAGGGGGGGCATAGAACACCAGCTCAGAATCATAATGCAGATAAACTCCAGCTACTTAAGTACTGATGGCAGTGCTGCTATGGGCATTTTAGTTTGATTCATTTAATGATCTACATTGTCAGTTTTCCTGACTTTGTCACTACTTGCAGCCATAGGCTAATAACAGTGCATTTTTGCCTTGCTCACTTACATTGTGATTGTGTTTACATTCTCTGGACTGAATAGAGAGTCCATCCATCGTTGCTAATTGCTATGTGGATCCAAAATCATAGGTCCAGACCTTCAGACGCGGTCAGGATGGCCGAGCGGTCTAAGGCGCTGCGTTCAGGTCGCAGTCTCCCCTGGAGGCGTGGGTTCGAATCCCACTTCTGACAGCCAGTGTTTTTCACAGTAGTCCTGAACCTTGCCGCTAAGACAACATTGGGAAAGACACTGGATGATGAGCACTTGGAAAAAAGCCACAACGGTTCAGTCTCTACACTCTCAACCTGTGCACAGAAAGCAATGCGTTGGTGCACAGTAGCTGTGCTGCTACCATGTGCTCCATAAACTTGTAAAATGAGTAGACCCGCTCCTTCAAAACACTCACTGAATGATCATCTCCCGCATCCCCTCTTGTCTCTGAGCGGCGCATTAGCCCGATATACCAGATTTACGTGTGTTCACCTGTCGCTTGGAAATGACTGAATCCTTTGTGGTTACTGTTCTTAACGTAGGTTATTTGTGTTATAAATGATAGCAAAACACCATCGCCATAGGCCGATGGGGAAATTGACACTGTTCTCCACTAGGTTGTCAAGAGACATAACGCAACAGAGCGCATGGTTCCATGGTGTAATGGTTAGCACTCTGGACTCTGAATCCAGCGATCCGAGTTCAAATCTCGGTGGGACCTGGTTTCAAGACTGCCACCTGTCCACCTGCCTAAGTAACCCCCCTTCACCTGATTGCGTCAGTGGCTGGGAATCTGCGACTGATATCAAGACTGCTCAGTCGCTCAGTGATCGCAGACTCGCTCTTCAGATCGTCCAATTCTCCTGAGGGACCTGTGAGGTGACTTTACGGGTAGTTGTGAGCTGTGGTTCCATGGTGTAATGGTTAGTGATCCTCAAATCTCGGTGGAACCTGATTTCGAGAAGATTTGCACTTAAAATGCAGTGACTCTTGAAAATGTGAAAGCTCTGCCCTCTTTTTGGAAGACGCTGTGTTTTTTGAAAGACTGAATCCTTTCTGGTTACTGTTCTTAACGTAGGTTATTTGTGTTATAAATGATAGCAAAACACCATCATAGGCCGATGGGGAAATTGACACTGTTCTCCACTAGGTTGTCAAGAGACATAACGCAACAGAGCGCATGGTTCCATGGTGTAATGGTTAGCACTCTGGACTCTGAATCCAGCGATCTGAGTTCAAATCTCGGTGGGACCTGGTTTTAAGACTGCCACCTGTCCACCTGCCTAAGTAACCCCCTTCACCTGATGGCATCAGTGGCTGGGAATCTGCGACTGATATCAAGACTGCTCAGTCGCTCAGTGATCGCAGACTGATCACTCGCTCTTCAGATCGTCCAGTTCTCCTGAGGGACCTGTGAGGTGACTTTACGGGTAGTGGTTCCATAGTGTAATGGTTAGTGATCCTCAAATCTCGGTGGAACCTGATTTCGAGAAGATTTGCACTTAAAACGCAGTGACTTTTGAAAATGTGAAAGCTCTGCCCTCTTTTTGGAAGACGCTGTGTTTTTTGAAAGACTGAATCCTTTGTGGTTACTGTTCTTACCGTAGGCTATTTGTGTTATACATGACAGCAAAATGCCATGGTCACAGGCTAATACGGAAATCGACATTGTTCTCCACTAGCTTGTCAAGAGCCATTGCTCAACCCAGTGTGTGGTTCCATGGTGTAATGGTTAGCACTCTGGACTCTGAATCCAGCGATCCGAGTTCAAATCTCGGTGGGACCTGGTTTTAAGAGGTCGCGAGACCATTTACAGGTAAAATGCAGGGACTTTAGTCCTATCTTGTCAGCGCTTGTAAATGTGGAAACAGTGCCCTTTCTTTGGAAGACGCTTTGTTTTTTGAAAGACTCAATCCATTGTGGTTACTGTTTTTCCAGTCTGTCTGAAAGTCATGGCGATCTACACTTAAGAGATATTCATCTTTTGATTATGTGGAAATTGACACAATTTTTCAATTGTCTTGAATATCATGAGGGCAGATGACCTGAATACACTGGGCTAAAAAGTTGATCTTGAAGTGAAAGTCTGGCCAAGGAGGGAGCCGAGCAAGTAGCAAAAGTTTAATAAGTTGCTTACGTTAGGCAGTAAAGGTGCCTTTTTAAAATGTTATCCACTGCGTTACTGGTAATTTCATACGCTATCTCTGCTTTATCCATTCATTTATTTTAATGATCTACACTGTCAGTTTGCCTGACTTTGTCACTACTCGCAGCCATACGCTGAGAGCGGTGCCTTTTTTGCCTCGAGAGAGTCCATCAATCATTGCTAATTGCTATGTGGATCCAAAATCATAGGTCCGGACCTTCAGACGCAGTCAGGATGGCCGAGCGGTCTAAGGCGCTGCGTTCAGGTCGCAGTCTCCCCTGGAGGCGTGGGTTCGAATCCCACTTCTGACAGCCAGTGTTTTTCACAGTAGTCCTGAACCTTGCCGCTAAGACAACATTGGGAAAGATGATGAGCGCTTGAGAAAAAAGCCACAACGGTTCAGTCTCTACACTCTCAACCTGTGCACAGAAAGCAATGCGTTGGTGAACAGTAGCTGTGCTGCTACCATGTGCTCCATAAACTTGTAAAATGAGTAGACCCGCTCCTTCAAAACACTTACTGAATGATCATCTCCCGCATCCCCTCTTGTCTCTGAGCGGCGCATTAGCCCGATATACCAGATTTATGTGTGTTCACCTGTCGCTTGGAAATGACTGAATCCTTTGTGGTTACTGTTCTTAACGTAGGTTATTTGTGTTATAAATGATAGCAAAACACCATCGCCATAGGCCGATGGGGAAATTGACACTGTTCTCCACTAGGTTGTCAAGAGACATAACGCAACAGAGCGCATGGTTCCATGGTGTAATGGTTAGCACTCTGGACTCTGAATCCAGCGATCCGAGTTCAAATCTCGGTGGGAGCTGGTTTCAAGACTGCCACCTGTCCACCTGCCTAAGTAACCCCCTTCACCTGATGGCGTCAGTGGCTGGGAATCTGCGACTGATATCAAGACTGCTCAGTCGCTCAGTGATCGCAGACTGATCACTCGCTCTTCAGATCGTCCAATTCTCCTGAGGGACCTGTGAGGTGACTTTACGGGTAGTTGTGAGCTGTGGTTCCATGGTGTAATGGTTAGTGATCCTCAAATCTCAGTGGAACCTGATTTCGAGAAGATTTGCACTTAAAACGCAGTGACTTTTGAAAATGTGAAAGCTCTGCCCTCTTTTTGGAAGACGCTGTGTTTTTTGAAAGACTGAATCCTTTGTGGTTACTGTTCTTACCGTAGGCTATTTGTGTTATACATGACAGCAAAATGCCATGGTCACAGGCTAATACGGAAATCGACATTGTTCTCCACTAGCTTGTCAAGAGCCATTGCGCAACCTAGTGTGTGGTTCCATGGTGTAATGGTTAGCACTCTGGACTCTGAATCCAGCGATCCGAGTTCAAATCTCGGTGGGACCTGGTTTTAAGAGGTCGCGAGACCATTTACAGGTAAAATGCAGGGACTTTAGTCCTATCTTGTCAGCGCTTGTAAATGTGGAAACAGTGCCCTTTCTTTGGAAGACGCTTTGTTTTTTGAAAGACTCAATCCATTGTGGTTACTGTTTTTCCAGTCTGTCTGAAAGTCATGGCGATCTACACTTAAGAGATATTCATCTTTTGATTATGTGGAAATTGACACAATTTTTCAATTGTCTTGAATATCATGAGGGCAGATGACCTGAATACACTGGGCTAAAAAGTTGATCTTGAAGTGAAAGTCTGGCCAAGGAGGGAGCCGAGCAAGTAGCAAAAGTTTAATAAGTTGCTTACGTTAGGCAGTAAAGGTGCCTTTTTAAAATGTTATCCACTGCGTTACTGGTAATTTCATACGCTATCTCTGCTTTATCCATTCATTTATTTTAATGATCTACACTGTCAGTTTGCCTGACTTTGTCACTACTCGCAGCCATACGCTGAGAGCGGTGCCTTTTTTGCCTCGAGAGAGTCCATCAATCATTGCTAATTGCTATGTGGATCCAAAATCATAGGTCCGGACCTTCAGACGCAGTCAGGATGGCCGAGCGGTCTAAGGCGCTGCGTTCAGGTCGCAGTCTCCCCTGGAGGCGTGGGTTCGAATCCCACTTCTGACAGCCAGTGTTTTTCACAGTAGTCCTGAACCTTGCCGCTAAGACAACATTGGGAAAGATGATGAGCGCTTGAGAAAAAAGCCACAACGGTTCAGTCTCTACACTCTCAACCTGTGCACAGAAAGCCATGCGTTGGTGAACAGTAGCTGTGCTGCTACCATGTGCTCCATAAACTTGTAAAATGAGTAGACCCGCTCCTTCAAAACACTCACTGAATGATCATCTCCCGCATCCCCTCTTGTCTCTGAGCGGCGCATTAGCCCGATATACCAGATTTATGTGTGTCGCTTGGAAATGACTGAATCCTTTGTGGTTACTGTTCTTAACGTAGGTTATTTGTGTTATAAATGATAGCAAAACACCATCGCCATAGGCCGATGGGGAAATTGACACTGTTCTCCACTAGGTTGTCAAGAGACATAACGCAACAGAGCGCATGGTTCCATGGTGTAATGGTTAGCACTCTGGACTCTGAATCCAGCGATCCGAGTTCAAATCTCGGTGGGACCTGGTTTCAAGACTGCCACCTGTCCACCTGCCTAAGTAACCCCCTTCACCTGATGGCGTCAGTGGCTGGGAATCTGCGACTGATATCAAGACTGCTCAGTCGCTCAGTGATCGCAGACTGATCACTCGCTCTTTAGATCGTCCAATTCTCCTGAGGGACCTGTGAGGTGACTTTACGGGTAGTTGTGAGCTGTGGTTCCATGGTGTAATGGTTAGCACTCTGGACTTTGAATCCAGTGATCCGAGTTCAAATCTCGGTGGAACCTGATTTTGAGAAGATTTGCACTTAAAACGCAGTGACTTTTGAAAATGTGAAAGCTCTGCCCTCTTTTTGGAAGACGCTGTGTTTTTTGAAAGATTGAATCCTTTGTGGTTACTGTTCTTACCGTAGGCTATTTGTGTTATACATGACAGCAAAATGCCATGGTCACAGGCTAATACGGAAATCGACATTGTTCTCCACTAGCTTGTCAAGAGCCATTGCTCAACCCAGTGTGTAGTTCCATGGTGTAATGGTTAGCACTCTGGACTCTGAATCCAGCGATCCGAGTTCAAATCTCGGTGGGACCTGGTTTCAAGACTGCCACCTGTCCACCTGCCTAAGTAACCCCCTTCACCTGATGGCGTCAGTGGCTGGGAATCTGCGACTGATATCAAGACTGCTCAGTCGCTCAGTGATCGCAGACTGATCACTCGCTCTTCAGATCGTCCAATTCTCCTGAGGGACCTGTGAGGTGACTTTACGGGTAGTTGTGAGCTGTGGTTCCATGGTGTAATGGTTAGTGATCCTCAAATCTCAGTGGAACCTGATTTCGAGAAGATTTGCACTTTTGAAAATGTGAAAGCTCTGCCCTCTTTTTGGAAGACGCTGTGTTTTTTGAAAGACTGAATCCTTTGTGGTTACTGTTCTTACCGTAGGCTATTTGTGTTATACATGACAGCAAAATGCCATGGTCACAGGCTAATACGGAAATCGACATTGTTCTCCACTAGCTTGTCAAGAGCCATTGCTCAACCCAGTGTGTGGTTCCATGGTGTAATGGTTAGCACTCTGGACTCTGAATCCAGCGATCCGAGTTCAAATCTCGGTGGGACCTGGTTTTAAGAGGTCGCGAGACCATTTACAGGTAAAATGCAGGGACTTTAGTCCTATCTTGTCAGCGCTTGTAAATGTGGAAACAGTGCCCTTTCTTTGGAAGACGCTTTGTTTTTTGAAAGACTCAATCCATTGTGGTTACTGTTTTTCCAGTCTGTCTGAAAGTCATGGCGATCTACACTTAAGAGATATTCATCTTTTGATTATGTGGAAATTGACACAATTTTTCAATTGTCTTGAATATCATGAGGGCAGATGACCTGAATACACTGGGCTAAAAAGTTGATCTTGAAGTGAAAGTCTGGCCAAGGAGGGAGCCGAGCAAGTAGCAAAAGTTTAATAAGTTGCTTACGTTAGGCAGTAAAGGTGCCTTTTTAAAATGTTATCCACTGCGTTACTGGTAATTTCATACGCTATCTCTGCTTTATCCATTCATTTATTTTAATGATCTACACTGTCAGTTTGCCTGACTTTGTCACTACTCGCAGCCATACGCTGAGAGCGGTGCCTTTTTTGCCTCGAGAGAGTCCATCAATCATTGCTAATTGCTATGTGGATCCAAAATCATAGGTCCGGACCTTCAGACGCAGTCAGGATGGCAGAGCGGTCTAAGGCGCTGCGTTCAGGTCGCAGTCTCCCCTGGAGGCGTGGGTTCGAATCCCACTTCTGACAGCCAGTGTTTTTCACAGTAGTCCTGAACCTTGCCGCTAAGACAACATTGGGAAAGATGATGAGCGCTTGAGAAAAAAGCCACAACGGTTCAGTCTCTACACTCTCAACCTGTGCACAGAAAGCAATGCGTTGGTGAACAGTAGCTGTGCTGCTACCATGTGCTCCATAAACTTGTAAAATGAGTAGACCCGCTCCTTCAAAACACTCACTGAATGATCATCTCCCGCATCCCCTCTTGTCTCTGAGCGGCGCATTAGCCCGATATACCAGATTTATGTGTGTTCACCTGTCGCTTGGAAATGACTGAATCCTTTGTGGTTACTGTTCTTAACGTAGGTTATTTGTGTTATAAATGATAGCAAAACACCATCGCCATAGGCCGATGGGGAAATTGACACTGTTCTCCACTAGGTTGTCAAGAGACATAACACAACAGAGCGCATGGTTCCATGGTGTAATGGTTAGCACTCTGGACTCTGAATCCAGCGATCCGAGTTCAAATCTCGGTGGGACCTGGTTTCAAGACTGCCACCTGTCCACCTGCCTAAGTAACCCCCTTCACCTGATGGCGTCAGTGGCTGGGAATCTGCGACTGATATCAAGACTGCTCAGTCGCTCAGTGATCGCAGACTGATCACTCGCTCTTCAGATCGTCCAATTCTCCTGAGGGACCTGTGAGGTGACTTTACGGGTAGTTGTGAGCTGTGGTTCCATGGTGTAATGGTTAGTGATCCTCAAATCTCAGTGGAACCTGATTTCGAGAAGATTTGCACTTAAAACGCAGTGACTTTTGAAAATGTGAAAGCTCTGCCCTCTTTTTGGAAGACGCTGTGTTTTTTGAAAGACTGAATCCTTTGTGGTTACTGTTCTTACCGTAGGCTATTTGTGTTATACATGACAGCAAAATGCCATGGTCACAGGCTAATACGGAAATCGACATTGTTCTCCACTAGCTTGTCAAGAGCCATTGCTCAACCCAGTGTGTGGTTCCATGGTGTAATGGTTAGCACTCTGGACTCTGAATCCAGCGATCCGAGTTCAAATCTCGGTGGGACCTGGTTTCAAGACTGCCACCTGTCCACCTGCCTAAGTAACCCCCTTCACCTGATGGCGTCAGTGGCTGGGAATCTGCGACTGATATCAAGACTGCTCAGTCGCTCAGTGATCGCAGACTGATCACTCGCTCTTTAGATCGTCCAATTCTCCTGAGGGACCTGTGAGGTGACTTTACGGGTAGTTGTGAGCTGTGGTTCCATGGTGTAATGGTTAGCACTCTGGACTTTGAATCCAGTGATCCGAGTTCAAATCTCGGTGGAACCTGATTTTGAGAAGATTTGCACTTAAAACGCAGTGACTTTTGAAAATGTGAAAGCTCTGCCCTCTTTTTGGAAGACGCTGTGTTTTTTGAAAGATTGAATCCTTTGTGGTTACTGTTCTTACCGTAGGCTATTTGTGTTATACATGACAGCAAAATGCCATGGTCACAGGCTAATACGGAAATCGACATTGTTCTCCACTAGCTTGTCAAGAGCCATTGCTCAACCCAGTGTGTAGTTCCATGGTGTAATGGTTAGCACTCTGGACTCTGAATCCAGCGATCCGAGTTCAAATCTCGGTGGGACCTGGTTTCAAGACTGCCACCTGTCCACCTGCCTAAGTAACCCCCTTCACCTGATGGCGTCAGTGGCTGGGAATCTGCGACTGATATCAAGACTGCTCAGTCGCTCAGTGATCGCAGACTGATCACTCGCTCTTCAGATCGTCCAATTCTCCTGAGGGACCTGTGAGGTGACTTTACGGGTAGTTGTGAGCTGTGGTTCCATGGTGTAATGGTTAGTGATCCTCAAATCTCAGTGGAACCTGATTTCGAGAAGATTTGCACTTTTGAAAATGTGAAAGCTCTGCCCTCTTTTTGGAAGACGCTGTGTTTTTTGAAAGACTGAATCCTTTGTGGTTACTGTTCTTACCGTAGGCTATTTGTGTTATACATGACAGCAAAATGCCATGGTCACAGGCTAATACGGAAATCGACATTGTTCTCCACTAGCTTGTCAAGAGCCATTGCTCAACCCAGTGTGTGGTTCCATGGTGTAATGGTTAGCACTCTGGACTCTGAATCCAGCGATCCGAGTTCAAATCTCGGTGGGACCTGGTTTTAAGAGGTCGCGAGACCATTTACAGGTAAAATGCAGGGACTTTAGTCCTATCTTGTCAGCGCTTGTAAATGTGGAAACAGTGCCCTTTCTTTGGAAGACGCTTTGTTTTTTGAAAGACTCAATCCATTGTGGTTACTGTTTTTCCAGTCTGTCTGAAAGTCATGGCGATCTACACTTAAGAGATATTCATCTTTTGATTATGTGGAAATTGACACAATTTTTCAATTGTCTTGAATATCATGAGGGCAGATGACCTGAATACACTGGGCTAAAAAGTTGATCTTGAAGTGAAAGTCTGGCCAAGGAGGGAGCCGAGCAAGTAGCAAAAGTTTAATAAGTTGCTTACGTTAGGCAGTAAAGGTGCCTTTTTAAAATGTTATCCACTGCGTTACTGGTAATTTCATACGCTATCTCTGCTTTATCCATTCATTTATTTTAATGATCTACACTGTCAGTTTGCCTGACTTTGTCACTACTCGCAGCCATACGCTGAGAGCGGTGCCTTTTTTGCCTCGAGAGAGTCCATCAATCATTGCTAATTGCTATGTGGATCCAAAATCATAGGTCCGGACCTTCAGACGCAGTCAGGATGGCAGAGCGGTCTAAGGCGCTGCGTTCAGGTCGCAGTCTCCCCTGGAGGCGTGGGTTCGAATCCCACTTCTGACAGCCAGTGTTTTTCACAGTAGTCCTGAACCTTGCCGCTAAGACAACATTGGGAAAGATGATGAGCGCTTGAGAAAAAAGCCACAACGGTTCAGTCTCTACACTCTCAACCTGTGCACAGAAAGCAATGCGTTGGTGAACAGTAGCTGTGCTGCTACCATGTGCTCCATAAACTTGTAAAATGAGTAGACCCGCTCCTTCAAAACACTCACTGAATGATCATCTCCCGCATCCCCTCTTGTCTCTGAGCGGCGCATTAGCCCGATATACCAGATTTATGTGTGTTCACCTGTCGCTTGGAAATGACTGAATCCTTTGTGGTTACTGTTCTTAACGTAGGTTATTTGTGTTATAAATGATAGCAAAACACCATCGCCATAGGCCGATGGGGAAATTGACACTGTTCTCCACTAGGTTGTCAAGAGACATAACACAACAGAGCGCATGGTTCCATGGTGTAATGGTTAGCACTCTGGACTCTGAATCCAGCGATCCGAGTTCAAATCTCGGTGGGACCTGGTTTCAAGACTGCCACCTGTCCACCTGCCTAAGTAACCCCCTTCACCTGATGGCGTCAGTGGCTGGGAATCTGCGACTGATATCAAGACTGCTCAGTCGCTCAGTGATCGCAGACTGATCACTCGCTCTTCAGATCGTCCAATTCTCCTGAGGGACCTGTGAGGTGACTTTACGGGTAGTTGTGAGCTGTGGTTCCATGGTGTAATGGTTAGTGATCCTCAAATCTCAGTGGAACCTGATTTCGAGAAGATTTGCACTTAAAACGCAGTGACTTTTGAAAATGTGAAAGCTCTGCCCTCTTTTTGGAAGACGCTGTGTTTTTTGAAAGACTGAATCCTTTGTGGTTACTGTTCTTACCGTAGGCTATTTGTGTTATACATGACAGCAAAATGCCATGGTCACAGGCTAATACGGAAATCGACATTGTTCTCCACTAGCTTGTCAAGAGCCATTGCTCAACCCAGTGTGTGGTTCCATGGTGTAATGGTTAGCACTCTGGACTCTGAATCCAGCGATCCGAGTTCAAATCTCGGTGGGACCTGGTTTTAAGAGGTCGCGAGACCATTTACAGGTAAAATGCAGGGACTTTAGTCCTATCTTGTCAGCGCTTGTAAATGTGGAAACAGTGCCCTTTCTTTGGAAGACGCTTTGTTTTTTGAAAGACTCAATCCATTGTGGTTACTGTTTTTCCAGTCTGTCTGAAAGTCATGGCGATCTACACTTAAGAGATATTCATCTTTTGATTATGTGGAAATTGACACAATTTTTCAATTGTCTTGAATATCATGAGGGCAGATGACCTGAATACACTGGGCTAAAAAGTTGATCTTGAAGTGAAAGTCTGGCCAAGGAGGGAGCCGAGCAAGTAGCAAAAGTTTAATAAGTTGCTTACGTTAGGCAGTAAAGGTGCCTTTTTAAAATGTTATCCACTGCGTTACTGGTAATTTCATACGCTATCTCTGCTTTATCCATTCATTTATTTTAATGATCTACACTGTCACTTTGCCTGACTTTGTCACTACTCGCAGCCATACGCTGAGAGCGGTGCCTTTTTTGCCTCGAGAGAGTCCATCAATCATTGCTAATTGCTATGTGGATCCAAAATCATAGGTCCGGACCTTCAGACGCGGTCAGGATGGCCGAGCGGTCTAAGGCGCTGCGTTCAGGTCGCAGTCTCCCCTGGAGGCGTGGGTTCGAATCCCACTTCTGACAGCCAGTGTTTTTCACAGTAGTCCTGAACCTTGCCGCTAAGACAACATTGGGAAAGATGATGAGCGCTTGAGAAAAAAGCCACAACGGTTCAGTCTCTACACTCTCAACCTGTGCACAGAAAGCAATGCGTTGGTGAACAGTAGCTGTGCTGCTACCATGTGCTCCATAAACTTGTAAAATGAGTAGACCCGCTCCTTCAAAACACTCACTGAATGATCATCTCCCGCATCCCCTCTTGTCTCTGAGCGGCGCATTAGCCCGATATACCAGATTTATGTGTGTTCACCTGTCGCTTGGAAATGACTGAATCCTTTGTGGTTACTGTTCTTAACGTAGGTTATTTGTGTTATAAATGATAGCAAAACACCATCGCCATAGGCCGATGGGGAAATTGACACTGTTCTCCACTAGGTTGTCAAGAGACATAACGCAACAGAGCGCATGGTTCCATGGTGTAATGGTTAGCACTCTGGACTCTGAATCCAGCGATCCGAGTTCAAATCTCGGTGGGACCTGGTTTCAAGACTGCCACCTGTCCACCTGCCTAAGTAACCCCCTTCACCTGATGGCGTCAGTGGCTGGGAATCTGCGACTGATATCAAGACTGCTCAGTCGCTCAGTGATCGCAGACTGATCACTCGCTCTTCAGATCGTCCAATTCTCCTGAGGGACCTGTGAGGTGACTTTACGGGTAGTTGTGAGCTGTGGTTCCATGGTGTAATGGTTAGTGATCCTCAAATCTCAGTGGAACCTGATTTCGAGAAGATTTGCACTTAAAACGCAGTGACTTTTGAAAATGTGAAAGCTCTGCCCTCTTTTTGGAAGACGCTGTGTTTTTTGAAAGACTGAATCCTTTGTGGTTACTGTTCTTACCGTAGGCTATTTGTGTTATACATGACAGCAAAATGCCATGGCCACAGGCTAATACGGAAATCGACATTGTTCTCCACTAGCTTGTCAAGAGCCATTGCTCAACCCAGTGTGTGGTTCCATGGTGTAATGGTTAGCACTCTGGACTCTGAATCCAGCGATCCGAGTTCAAATCTCGGTGGGACCTGGTTTTAAGAGGTCGCGAGACCATTTACAGGTAAAATGCAGGGACTTTAGTCCTATCTTGTCAGCGCTTGTAAATGTGGAAACAGTGCCCTTTCTTTGGAAGACGCTTTGTTTTTTGAAAGACTCAATCCATTGTGGTTACTGTTTTTCCAGTCTGTCTGAAAGTCATGGCGATCTACACTTAAGAGATATTCATCTTTTGATTATGTGGAAATTGACACAATTTTTCAATTGTCTTGAATATCATGAGGGCAGATGACCTGAATACACTGGGCTAAAAAGTTGATCTTGAAGTGAAAGTCTGGCCAAGGAGGGAGCCGAGCAAGTAGCAAAAGTTTAATAAGTTGCTTACGTTAGGCAGTAAAGGTGCCTTTTTAAAATGTTATCCACTGCGTTACTGGTAATTTCATACGCTATCTCTGCTTTATCCATTCATTTATTTTAATGATCTACACTGTCACTTTGCCTGACTTTGTCACTACTCGCAGCCATACGCTGAGAGCGGTGCCTTTTTTGCCTCGAGAGAGTCCATCAATCATTGCTAATTGCTATGTGGATCCAAAATCATAGGTCCGGACCTTCAGACGCAGTCAGGATGGCCGAGCGGTCTAAGGCGCTGCGTTCAGGTCGCAGTCTCCCCTGGAGGCGTGGGTTCGAATCCCACTTCTGACAGCCAGTGTTTTTCACAGTAGTCCTGAACCTTGCCGCTAAGACAACATTGGGAAAGATGATGAGCGCTTGAGAAAAAAGCCACAACGGTTCAGTCTCTACACTCTCAACCTGTGCACAGAAAGCAATGCGTTGGTGAACAGTAGCTGTGCTGCTACCATGTGCTCCATAAACTTGTAAAATGAGTAGACCCGCTCCTTCAAAACACTCACTGAATGATCATCTCCCGCATCCCCTCTTGTCTCTGAGCGGCGCATTAGCCCGATATACCAGATTTATGTGTGTTCACCTGTCGCTTGGAAATGACTGAATCCTTTGTGGTTACTGTTCTTAACGTAGGTTATTTGTGTTATAAATGATAGCAAAACACCATCGCCATAGGCCGATGGGGAAATTGACACTGTTCTCCACTAGGTTGTCAAGAGACATAACGCAACAGAGCGCATGGTTCCATGGTGTAATGGTTAGCACTCTGGACTCTGAATCCAGCGATCCGAGTTCAAATCTCGGTGGGACCTGGTTTCAAGACTGCCACCTGTCCACCTGCCTAAGTAACCCCCTTCACCTGATGGCGTCAGTGGCTGGGAATCTGCGACTGATATCAAGACTGCTCAGTCGCTCAGTGATCGCAGACTGATCACTCGCTCTTCAGATCGTCCAATTCTCCTGAGGGACCTGTGAGGTGACTTTACGGGTAGTTGTGAGCTGTGGTTCCATGGTGTAATGGTTAGTGATCCTCAAATCTCAGTGGAACCTGATTTCGAGAAGATTTGCACTTAAAACGCAGTGACTTTTGAAAATGTGAAAGCTCTGCCCTCTTTTTGGAAGACGCTGTGTTTTTTGAAAGACTGAATCCTTTGTGGTTACTGTTCTTACCGTAGGCTATTTGTGTTATACATGACAGCAAAATGCCATGGCCACAGGCTAATACGGAAATCGACATTGTTCTCCACTAGCTTGTCAAGAGCCATTGCGCAACCTAGTGTGTGGTTCCATGGTGTAATGGTTAGCACTCTGGACTCTGAATCCAGCGATCCGAGTTCAAATCTCGGTGGGACCTGGTTTTAAGAGGTCGCGAGACCATTTACAGGTAAAATGCAGGGACTTTAGTCCTATCTTGTCAGCGCTTGTAAATGTGGAAACAGTGCCCTTTCTTTGGAAGACGCTTTGTTTTTTGAAAGACTCAATCCATTGTGGTTACTGTTTTTCCAGTCTGTCTGAAAGTCATGGCGATCTACACTTAAGAGATATTCATCTTTTGATTATGTGGAAATTGACACAATTTTTCAATTGTCTTGAATATCATGAGGGCAGATGACCTGAATACACTGGGCTAAAAAGTTGATCTTGAAGTGAAAGTCTGGCCAAGGAGGGAGCCGAGCAAGTAGCAAAAGTTTAATAAGTTGCTTACGTTAGGCAGTAAAGGTGCCTTTTTAAAATGTTATCCACTGCGTTACTGGTAATTTCATACGCTATCTCTGCTTTATCCATTCATTTATTTTAATGATCTACACTGTCAGTTTGCCTGACTTTGTCACTACTCGCAGCCATACGCTGAGAGCGGTGCCTTTTTTGCCCCGAGAGAGTCCATCAATCATTGCTAATTGCTATGTGGATCCAAAATCATAGGTCCGGACCTTCAGACGCAGTCAGGATGGCCGAGCGGTCTAAGGCGCTGCGTTCAGGTCGCAGTCTCCCCTGGAGGCGTGGGTTCGAATCCCACTTCTGACAGCCAGTGTTTTTCACAGTAGTCCTGAACCTTGCCGCTAAGACAACATTGGGAAAGATGATGAGCGCTTGAGAAAAAAGCCACAACGGTTCAGTCTCTACACTCTCAACCTGTGCACAGAAAGCAATGCGTTGGTGAACAGTAGCTGTGCTGCTACCATGTGCTCCATAAACTTGTAAAATGAGTAGACCCGCTCCTTCAAAACACTCACTGAATGATCATCTCCCGCATCCCCTCTTGTCTCTGAGCGGCGCATTAGCCCGATATACCAGATTTATGTGTGTTCACCTGTCGCTTGGAAATGACTGAATCCTTTGTGGTTACTGTTCTTAACGTAGGTTATTTGTGTTATAAATGATAGCAAAACACCATCGCCATAGGCCGATGGGGAAATTGACACTGTTCTCCACTAGGTTGTCAAGAGACATAACGCAACAGAGCGCATGGTTCCATGGTGTAATGGTTAGCACTCTGGACTCTGAATCCAGCGATCCGAGTTCAAATCTCGGTGGGACCTGGTTTCAAGACTGCCACCTGTCCACCTGCCTAAGTAACCCCCTTCACCTGATGGCGTCAGTGGCTGGGAATCTGCGACTGATATCAAGACTGCTCAGTCGCTCAGTGATCGCAGACTGATCACTCGCTCTTCAGATCGTCCAATTCTCCTGAGGGACCTGTGAGGTGACTTTACGGGTAGTTGTGAGCTGTGGTTCCATGGTGTAATGGTTAGTGATCCTCAAATCTCAGTGGAACCTGATTTCGAGAAGATTTGCACTTAAAACGCAGTGACTTTTGAAAATGTGAAAGCTCTGCCCTCTTTTTGGAAGACGCTGTGTTTTTTGAAAGACTGAATCCTTTGTGGTTACTGTTCTTACCGTAGGCTATTTGTGTTATACATGACAGCAAAATGCCATGGCCACAGGCTAATACGGAAATCGACATTGTTCTCCACTAGCTTGTCAAGAGCCATTGCTCAACCCAGTGTGTGGTTCCATGGTGTAATGGTTAGCACTCTGGACTCTGAATCTAGCGATCCGAGTTCAAATCTCGGTGGGACCTGGTTTTAAGAGGTCGCGAGACCATTTACAGGTAAAATGCAGGGACTTTAGTCCTATCTTGTCAGCGCTTGTAAATGTGGAAACAGTGCCCTTTCTTTGGAAGACGCTTTGTTTTTTGAAAGACTCAATCCATTGTGGTTACTGTTTTTCCAGTCTGTCTGAAAGTCATGGCGATCTACACTTAAGAGATATTCATCTTTTGATTATGTGGAAATTGACACAATTTTTCAATTGTCTTGAATATCATGAGGGCAGATGACCTGAATACACTGGGCTAAAAAGTTGATCTTGAAGTGAAAGTCTGGCCAAGGAGGGAGCCGAGCAAGTAGCAAAAGTTTAATAAGTTGCTTACGTTAGGCAGTAAAGGTGCCTTTTTAAAATGTTATCCACTGCGTTACTGGTAATTTCATACGCTATCTCTGCTTTATCCATTCATTTATTTTAATGATCTACACTGTCACTTTGCCTGACTTTGTCACTACTCGCAGCCATACGCTGAGAGCGGTGCCTTTTTTGCCTCGAGAGAGTCCATCAATCATTGCTAATTGCTATGTGGATCCAAAATCATAGGTCCGGACCTTCAGACGCAGTCAGGATGGCCGAGCGGTCTAAGGCGCTGCGTTCAGGTCGCAGTCTCCCCTGGAGGCGTGGGTTCGAATCCCACTTCTGACAGCCAGTGTTTTTCACAGTAGTCCTGAACCTTGCCGCTAAGACAACATTGGGAAAGATGATGAGCGCTTGAGAAAAAAGCCACAACGGTTCAGTCTCTACACTCTCAACCTGTGCACAGAAAGCAATGCGTTGGTGAACAGTAGCTGTGCTGCTACCATGTGCTCCATAAACTTGTAAAATGAGTAGACCCGCTCCTTCAAAACACTCACTGAATGATCATCTCCCGCATCCCCTCTTGTCTCTGAGCGGCGCATTAGCCCGATATACCAGATTTATGTGTGTTCACCTGTCGCTTGGAAATGACTGAATCCTTTGTGGTTACTGTTCTTAACGTAGGTTATTTGTGTTATAAATGATAGCAAAACACCATCGCCATAGGCCGATGGGGAAATTGACACTGTTCTCCACTAGGTTGTCAAGAGACATAACGCAACAGAGCGCATGGTTCCATGGTGTAATGGTTAGCACTCTGGACTCTGAATCCAGCGATCCGAGTTCAAATCTCGGTGGGACCTGGTTTCAAGACTGCCACCTGTCCACCTGCCTAAGTAACCCCCTTCACCTGATGGCGTCAGTGGCTGGGAATCTGCGACTGATATCAAGACTGCTCAGTCGCTCAGTGATCGCAGACTGATCACTCGCTCTTCAGATCGTCCAATTCTCCTGAGGGACCTGTGAGGTGACTTTACGGGTAGTTGTGAGCTGTGGTTCCATGGTGTAATGGTTAGTGATCCTCAAATCTCAGTGGAACCTGATTTCGAGAAGATTTGCACTTAAAACGCAGTGACTTTTGAAAATGTGAAAGCTCTGCCCTCTTTTTGGAAGACGCTGTGTTTTTTGAAAGACTGAATCCTTTGTGGTTACTGTTCTTACCGTAGGCTATTTGTGTTATACATGACAGCAAAATGCCATGGTCACAGGCTAATACGGAAATCGACATTGTTCTCCACTAGCTTGTCAAGAGCCATTGCTCAACCTAGTGTGTGGTTCCATGGTGTAATGGTTAGCACTCTGGACTCTGAATCCAGCGATCCGAGTTCAAATCTCGGTGGGACCTGGTTTTAAGAGGTCGCGAGACCATTTACAGGTAAAATGCAGGGACTTTAGTCCTATCTTGTCAGCGCTTGTAAATGTGGAAACAGTGCCCTTTCTTTGGAAGATGCTTTGTTTTTTGAAAGACTCAATCCATTGTGGTTACTGTTTTTCCAGTCTGTCTGAAAGTCATGGCGATCTACACTTAAGAGATATTCATCTTTTGATTATGTGGAAATTGACACAATTTTTCAATTGTCTTGAATATCATGAGGGCAGATGACCTGAATACACTGGGCTAAAAAGTTGATCTTGAAGTGAAAGTCTGGCCAAGGAGGGAGCCGAGCAAGTAGCAAAAGTTTAATAAGTTGCTTACGTTAGGCAGTAAAGGTGCCTTTTTAAAATGTTATCCACTGCGTTACTGGTAATTTCATACGCTATCTCTGCTTTATCCATTCATTTATTTTAATGATCTACACTGTCAGTTTGCCTGACTTTGTCACTACTCGCAGCCATACGCTGAGAGCGGTGCCTTTTTTGCCTCGAGAGAGTCCATCAATCATTGCTAATTGCTATGTGGATCCAAAATCATAGGTCCGGACCTTCAGACGCAGTCAGGATGGCCGAGCGGTCTAAGGCGCTGCGTTCAGGTCGCAGTCTCCCCTGGAGGCGTGGGTTCGAATCCCACTTCTGACAGCCAGTGTTTTTCACAGTAGTCCTGAACCTTGCCGCTAAGACAACATTGGGAAAGATGATGAGCGCTTGAGAAAAAAGCCACAACGGTTCAGTCTCTACACTCTCAACCTGTGCACAGAAAGCAATGCGTTGGTGAACAGTAGCTGTGCTGCTACCATGTGCTCCATAAACTTGTAAAATGAGTAGACCCGCTCCTTCAAAACACTCACTGAATGATCATCTCCCGCATCCCCTCTTGTCTCTGAGCGGCGCATTAGCCCGATATACCAGATTTATGTGTGTTCACCTGTCGCTTGGAAATGACTGAATCCTTTGTGGTTACTGTTCTTAACGTAGGTTATTTGTGTTATAAATGATAGCAAAACACCATCGCCATAGGCCGATGGGGAAATTGACACTGTTCTCCACTAGGTTGTCAAGAGACATAACGCAACAGAGCGCATGGTTCCATGGTGTAATGGTTAGCACTCTGGACTCTGAATCCAGCGATCCGAGTTCAAATCTCAGTGGGACCTGGTTTCAAGACTGCCACCTGTCCACCTGCCTAAGTAACCCCCTTCACCTGATGGCGTCAGTGGCTGGGAATCTGCGACTGATATCAAGACTGCTCAGTCGCTCAGTGATCGCAGACTGATCACTCGCTCTTCAGATCGTCCAATTCTCCTGAGGGACCTGTGAGGTGACTTTACGGGTAGTTGTGAGCTGTGGTTCCATGGTCTAATGGTTAGTGATCCTCAAATCTCAGTGGAACCTGATTTCGAGAAGATTTGCACTTAAAACGCAGTGACTTTTGAAAATGTGAAAGCTCTGCCCTCTTTTTGGAAGACGCTGTGTTTTTTGAAAGACTGAATCCTTTGTGGTTACTGTTCTTACCGTAGGCTATTTGTGTTATACATGACAGCAAAATGCCATGGTCACAGGCTAATACGGAAATCGACATTGTTCTCCACTAGCTTGTCAAGAGCCATTGCTCAACCCAGTGTGTGGTTCCATGGTGTAATGGTTAGCACTCTGGACTCTGAATCCAGCGATCCGAGTTCAAATCTCGGTGGGACCTGGTTTTAAGAGGTCGCGAGACCATTTACAGGTAAAATGCAGGGACTTTAGTCCTATCTTGTCAGCGCTTGTAAATGTGGAAACAGTGCCCTTTCTTTGGAAGACGCTTTGTTTTTTGAAAGACTCAATCCATTGTGGTTACTGTTTTTCCAGTCTGTCTGAAAGTCATGGCGATCTACACTTAAGAGATATTCATCTTTTGATTATGTGGAAATTGACACAATTTTTCAATTGTCTTGAATATCATGAGGGCAGATGACCTGAATACACTGGGCTAAAAAGTTGATCTTGAAGTGAAAGTCTGGCCAAGGAGGGAGCCGAGCAAGTAGCAAAAGTTTAATAAGTTGCTTACGTTAGGCAGTAAAGGTGCCTTTTTAAAATGTTATCCACTGCGTTACTGGTAATTTCATACGCTATCTCTGCTTTATCCATTCATTTATTTTAATGATCTACACTGTCACTTTGCCTGACTTTGTCACTACTCGCAGCCATACGCTGAGAGCGGTGCCTTTTTTGCCTCGAGAGAGTCCATCAATCATTGCTAATTGCTATGTGGATCCAAAATCATAGGTCCGGACCTTCGGACGCAGTCAGGATGGCCGAGCGGTCTAAGGCGCTGCGTTCAGGTCGCAGTCTCCCCTGGAGGCGTGGGTTCGAATCCCACTTCTGACAGCCAATATTTTTCACAGTAGTCCTGAACCTTGCCGCTAAGACAACATTGGGAAAGATGATGAGCGCTTGAGAAAAAAGCCACAACGGTTCAGTCTTTACACTCTCAACCTGTGCACAGAAAGCAATGCGTTGGTGAACAGTAGCTGTGCTGCTACCATGTGCTCCATAAACTTGTAAAATGAGTAGACCCGCTCCTTCAAAACACTCACTGAATGATCATCTCCCGCATCCCCTCTTGTCTCTGAGCGGCGCATTAGCCCGATATACCAGATTTATGTGTGTTCACCTGTCGCTTGGAAATGACTGAATCCTTTGTGGTTACTGTTCTTAACGTAGGTTATTTGTGTTATAAATGATAGCAAAACACCATCGCCATAGGCCGATGGGGAAATTGACAGTGTTCTCCACTAGGTTGTCAAGAGACATAACGCAACAGAGCGCATGGTTCCATGGTGTAATGGTTAGCACTCTGGGCTCTGAATCCAGCGATCCGAGTTCAAATCTCGGTGGGACCTGGTTTCAAGACTGCCACCTGTCCACCTGCCTAAGTAACCCCCCTTCACCTGATGGCGTCAGTGGCTGGGAATCTGCGACTGATATCAAGACTGCTCAGTCGCTCAGTGATCGCAGACTGATCACTCGCTCTTCAGATCGTCCAGTTCTCCTGAGGGACCTGTGAGGTGACTTTACGGGTAGTGGTTCCATGGTGTAATGGTTAGTGATCCTCAAATCTCGGTGGAACCTGATTTCGAGAAGATTTGCACTTAAAACGCAGTGACTTTTGAAAATGTGCTGTGTTTTTTGAAAGACTGAATCCTTTGTGGTTACTGTTCTTACCGTAGGCTATTTGTGTTATACATGACAGCAAAATGCCATGGTCACAGGCTAATACGGAAATCGACATTGTTCTCCACTAGCTTGTCAAGAGCCATTGCTCAACCCAGTGTGTGGTTCCATGGTGTAATGGTTAGCACTCTGGACTCTGAATCCAGCGATCCGAGTTCAAATCTCGGTGGGACCTGGTTTTAAGAGGTCGCGAGACCATTTACAGGTAAAATGCAGGGACTTTAGTCCTATCTTGTCAGCGCTTGTAAATGTGGAAACAGTGCCCTTTCTTTGGAAGACGCTTTGTTTTTTGAAAGACTCAATCCATTGTGGTTACTGTTTTTCCAGTCTGTCTGAAAGTCATGGCGATCTACACTTAAGAGATATTCATCTTTTGATTATGTGGAAATTGACACAATTTTTCAATTGTCTTGAATATCATGAGGGCAGATGACCTGAATACACTGGGCTAAAAAGTTGATCTTGAAGTGAAAGTCTGGCCAAGGAGGGAGCCGAGCAAGTAGCAAAAGTTTAATAAGTTGCTTACGTTAGGCAGTAAAGGTGCCTTTTTAAAATGTTATCCACTGCGTTACTGGTAATTTCATACGCTATCTCTGCTTTATCCATTCATTTATTTTAATGATCTACACTGTCACTTTGCCTGACTTTGTCACTACTCGCAGCCATACGCTGAGAGCGGTGCCTTTTTTGCCTCGAGAGAGTCCATCAATCATTGCTAATTGCTATGTGGATCCAAAATCATAGGTCCGGACCTTCAGACGCAGTCAGGATGGCCGAGCGGTCAAAGGCGCTGCGTTCAGGTCGCAGTCTCCCCTGGAGGCGTGGGTTCGAATCCCACTTCTGACAGCCAGTGTTTTTCACAGTAGTCCTGAACCTTGCCGCTAAGACAACATTGGGAAAGACACTAGATGATGAGCGCTTGAGAAAAAAGCCACAACGGTTCAGTCTCTACACTCTCAACCTGTGCACAGAAAGCAATGCGTTGGTGAACAGTAGCTGTGCTGCTACCATGTGCTCCATAAACTTGTAAAATGAGTAGACCCGCTCCTTCAAAACACTCACTGAATGATCATCTCCCGCATCCCCTCTTGTCTCTGAGCGGCGCATTAGCCCGATATACCAGATTTATGTGTGTTCACCTGTCGCTTGGAAATGACTGAATCCTTTGTGGTTACTGTTCTTAACGTAGGTTATTTGTGTTATAAATGATAGCAAAACACCATCGCCATAGGCCGATGGGGAAATTGACACTGTTCTCCACTAGGTTGTCAAGAGACATAACGCAACAGAGCGCATGGTTCCATGGTGTAATGGTTAGCACTCTGGACTCTGAATCCAGCGATCCGAGTTCAAATCTCGGTGGGACCTGGTTTCAAGACTGCCACCTGTCCACCTGCCTAAGTAACCCCCTTCACCTGATGGCGTCAGTGGCTGGGAATCTGCGACTGATATCAAGACTGCTCAGTCGCTCAGTGATCGCAGACTGATCACTCGCTCTTCAGATCGTCCAATTCTCCTGAGGGACCTGTGAGGTGACTTTACGGGTAGTTGTGAGCTGTGGTTCCATGGTGTAATGGTTAGCACTCTGGACTTTGAATCCAGTGATCCGAGTTCAAATCTCGGTGGAACCTGATTTCGAGAAGATTTGCACTTAAAACGCAGTGACTTTTGAAAATGTGAAAGCTCTGCCCTCTTTTTGGAAGACGCTGTGTTTTTTGAAAGACTGAATCCTTTGTGGTTACTGTTCTTACCGTAGGCTATTTGTGTTATACATGACAGCAAAATGCCATGGTCACAGGCTAATACGGAAATCGACATTGTTCTCCACTAGCTTGTCAAGAGCCATTGCTCAACCCAGTGTGTGGTTCCATGGTGTAATGGTTAGCACTCTGGACTCTGAATCCAGCGATCCGAGTTCAAATCTCGGTGGGACCTGGTTTTAAGAGGTCGCGAGACCATTTACAGGTAAAATGCAGGGACTTTAGTCCTATCTTGTCAGCGCTTGTAAATGTGGAAACAGTGCCCTTTCTTTGGAAGACGCTTTGTTTTTTGAAAGACTCAATCCATTGTGGTTACTGTTTTTCCAGTCTGTCTGAAAGTCATGGCGATCTACACTTAAGAGATATTCATCTTTTGATTATGTGGAAATTGACACAATTTTTCAATTGTCTTGAATATCATGAGGGCAGATGACCTGAATACACTGGGCTAAAAAGTTGATCTTGAAGTGAAAGTCTGGCCAAGGAGGGAGCCGAGCAAGTAGCAAAAGTTTAATAAGTTGCTTACGTTAGGCAGTAAAGGTGCCTTTTTAAAATGTTATCCACTGCGTTACTGGTAATTTCATACGCTATCTCTGCTTTATCCATTCATTTATTTTAATGATCTACACTGTCACTTTGCCTGACTTTGTCACTACTCGCAGCCATACGCTGAGAGCGGTGCCTTTTTTGCCTCGAGAGAGTCCATCAATCATTGCTAATTGCTATGTGGATCCAAAATCATAGGTCCGGACCTTTGGACGCAGTCAGGATGGCCGAGCGGTCTAAGGCGCTGCGTTCAGGTCGCAGTCTCCCCTGGAGGCGTGGGTTCGAATCCCACTTCTGACAGCCAATATTTTTCACAGTAGTCCTGAACCTTGCCGCTAAGACAACATTGGGAAAGATGATGAGCGCTTGAGAAAAAAGCCACAACGGTTCAGTCTTTACACTCTCAACCTGTGCACAGAAAGCAATGCGTTGGTGAACAGTAGCTGTGCTGCTACCATGTGCTCCATAAACTTGTAAAATGAGTAGACCCGCTCCTTCAAAACACTCACTGAATGATCATCTCCCGCATCCCCTCTTGTCTCTGAGCGGCGCATTAGCCCGATATACCAGATTTATGTGTGTTCACCTGTCGCTTGGAAATGACTGAATCCTTTGTGGTTACTGTTCTTAACGTAGGTTATTTGTGTTATAAATGATAGCAAAACACCATCGCCATAGGCCGATGGGGAAATTGACACTGTTCTCCACTAGGTTGTCAAGAGACATAACGCAACAGAGCGCATGGTTCCATGGTGTAATGGTTAGCACTCTGGGCTCTGAATCCAGCGATCCGAGTTCAAATCTCGGTGGGACCTGGTTTCAAGACTGCCACCTGTCCACCTGCCTAAGTAACCCCCCTTCACCTGATGGCGTCAGTGGCTGGGAATCTGCGACTGATATCAAGACTGCTCAGTCGCTCAGTGATCGCAGACTGATCACTCGCTCTTCAGATCGTCCAGTTCTCCTGAGGGACCTGTGAGGTGACTTTACGGGTAGTGGTTCCATGGTGTAATGGTTAGTGATCCTCAAATCTCGGTGGAACCTGATTTCGAGAAGATTTGCACTTAAAACGCAGTGACTTTTGAAAATGTGCTGTGTTTTTTGAAAGACTGAATCCTTTGTGGTTACTGTTCTTACCGTAGGCTATTTGTGTTATACATGACAGCAAAATGCCATGGTCACAGGCTAATACGGAAATCGACATTGTTCTCCACTAGCTTGTCAAGAGCCATTGCTCAACCCAGTGTGTGGTTCCATGGTGTAATGGTTAGCACTCTGGACTCTGAATCCAGCGATCCGAGTTCAAATCTCGGTGGGACCTGGTTTTAAGAGGTCGCGAGACCATTTACAGGTAAAATGCAGGGACTTTAGTCCTATCTTGTCAGCGCTTGTAAATGTGGAAACAGTGCCCTTTCTTTGGAAGACGCTTTGTTTTTTGAAAGACTCAATCCATTGTGGTTACTGTTTTTCCAGTCTGTCTGAAAGTCATGGCGATCTACACTTAAGAGATATTCATCTTTTGATTATGTGGAAATTGACACAATTTTTCAATTGTCTTGAATATCATGAGGGCAGATGACCTGAATACACTGGGCTAAAAAGTTGATCTTGAAGTGAAAGTCTGGCCAAGGAGGGAGCCGAGCAAGTAGCAAAAGTTTAATAAGTTGCTTACGTTAGGCAGTAAAGGTGCCTTTTTAAAATGTTATCCACTGCGTTACTGGTAATTTCATACGCTATCTCTGCTTTATCCATTCATTTATTTTAATGATCTACACTGTCACTTTGCCTGACTTTGTCACTACTCGCAGCCATACGCTGAGAGCGGTGCCTTTTTTGCCTCGAGAGAGTCCATCAATCATTGCTAATTGCTATGTGGATCCAAAATCATAGGTCCGGACCTTCAGACGCAGTCAGGATGGCCGAGCGGTCAAAGGCGCTGCGTTCAGGTCGCAGTCTCCCCTGGAGGCGTGGGTTCGAATCCCACTTCTGACAGCCAGTGTTTTTCACAGTAGTCCTGAACCTTGCCGCTAAGACAACATTGGGAAAGACACTAGATGATGAGCGCTTGAGAAAAAAGCCACAACGGTTCAGTCTCTACACTCTCAACCTGTGCACAGAAAGCAATGCGTTGGTGAACAGTAGCTGTGCTGCTACCATGTGCTCCATAAACTTGTAAAATGAGTAGACCCGCTCCTTCAAAACACTCACTGAATGATCATCTCCCGCATCCCCTCTTGTCTCTGAGCGGCGCATTAGCCCGATATACCAGATTTATGTGTGTTCACCTGTCGCTTGGAAATGACTGAATCCTTTGTGGTTACTGTTCTTAACGTAGGTTATTTGTGTTATAAATGATAGCAAAACACCATCGCCATAGGCCGATGGGGAAATTGACACTGTTCTCCACTAGGTTGTCAAGAGACATAACGCAACAGAGCGCATGGTTCCATGGTGTAATGGTTAGCACTCTGGACTCTGAATCCAGCGATCCGAGTTCAAATCTCGGTGGGACCTGGTTTCAAGACTGCCACCTGTCCACCTGCCTAAGTAACCCCCTTCACCTGATGGCGTCAGTGGCTGGGAATCTGCGACTGATATCAAGACTGCTCAGTCGCTCAGTGATCGCAGACTGATCACTCGCTCTTCAGATCGTCCAATTCTCCTGAGGGACCTGTGAGGTGACTTTACGGGTAGTTGTGAGCTGTGGTTCCATGGTGTAATGGTTAGCACTCTGGACTTTGAATCCAGTGATCCGAGTTCAAATCTCGGTGGAACCTGATTTCGAGAAGATTTGCACTTAAAAAGCAGTGACTTTTGAAAATGTGAAAGCTCTGCCCTCTTTTTGGAAGACGCTGTGTTTTTTGAAAGACTGAATCCTTTGTGGTTACTGTTCTTACCGTAGGCTATTTGTGTTATACATGACAGCAAAATGCCATGGTCACAGGCTAATACGGAAATCGACATTGTTCTCCACTAGCTTGTCAAGAGCCATTGCTCAACCCAGTGTGTGGTTCCATGGTGTAATGGTTAGCACTCTGGACTCTGAATCCAGCGATCCGAGTTCAAATCTCGGTGGGACCTGGTTTTAAGAGGTCGCGAGACCATTTACAGGTAAAATGCAGGGACTTTAGTCCTATCTTGTCAGCGCTTGTAAATGTGGAAACAGTGCCCTTTCTTTGGAAGACGCTTTGTTTTTTGAAAGACTCAATCCATTGTGGTTACTGTTTTTCCAGTCTGTCTGAAAGTCATGGCGATCTACACTTAAGAGATATTCATCTTTTGATTATGTGGAAATTGACACAATTTTTCAATTGTCTTGAATATCATGAGGGCAGATGACCTGAATACACTGGGCTAAAAAGTTGATCTTGAAGTGAAAGTCTGGCCAAGGAGGGAGCCGAGCAAGTAGCAAAAGTTTAATAAGTTGCTTACGTTAGGCAGTAAAGGTGCCTTTTTAAAATGTTATCCACTGCGTTACTGGTAATTTCATACGCTATCTCTGCTTTATCCATTCATTTATTTTAATGATCTACACTGTCACTTTGCCTGACTTTGTCACTACTCGCAGCCATACGCTGAGAGCGGTGCCTTTTTTGCCTCGAGAGAGTCCATCAATCATTGCTAATTGCTATGTGGATCCAAAATCATAGGTCCGGACCTTCGGACGCAGTCAGGATGGCCGAGCGGTCTAAGGCGCTGCGTTCAGGTCGCAGTCTCCCCTGGAGGCGTGGGTTCGAATCCCACTTCTGACAGCCAATATTTTTCACAGTAGTCCTGAACCTTGCCGCTAAGACAACATTGGGAAAGATGATGAGCGCTTGAGAAAAAAGCCACAACGGTTCAGTCTTTACACTCTCAACCTGTGCACAGAAAGCAATGCGTTGGTGAACAGTAGCTGTGCTGCTACCATGTGCTCCATAAACTTGTAAAATGAGTAGACCCGCTCCTTCAAAACACTCACTGAATGATCATCTCCCGCATCCCCTCTTGTCTCTGAGCGGCGCATTAGCCCGATATACCAGATTTATGTGTGTTCACCTGTCGCTTGGAAATGACTGAATCCTTTGTGGTTACTGTTCTTAACGTAGGTTATTTGTGTTATAAATGATAGCAAAACACCATCGCCATAGGCCGATGGGGAAATTGACACTGTTCTCCACTAGGTTGTCAAGAGACATAACGCAACAGAGCGCATGGTTCCATGGTGTAATGGTTAGCACTCTGGGCTCTGAATCCAGCGATCCGAGTTCAAATCTCGGTGGGACCTGGTTTCAAGACTGCCACCTGTCCACCTGCCTAAGTAACCCCCCTTCACCTGATGGCGTCAGTGGCTGGGAATCTGCGACTGATATCAAGACTGCTCAGTCGCTCAGTGATCGCAGACTGATCACTCGCTCTTCAGATCGTCCAGTTCTCCTGAGGGACCTGTGAGGTGACTTTACGGGTAGTGGTTCCATGGTGTAATGGTTAGTGATCCTCAAATCTCGGTGGAACCTGATTTCGAGAAGATTTGCACTTAAAACGCAGTGACTTTTGAAAATGTGCTGTGTTTTTTGAAAGACTGAATCCTTTGTGGTTACTGTTCTTACCGTAGGCTATTTGTGTTATACATGACAGCAAAATGCCATGGTCACAGGCTAATACGGAAATCGACATTGTTCTCCACTAGCTTGTCAAGAGCCATTGCTCAACCCAGTGTGTGGTTCCATGGTGTAATGGTTAGCACTCTGGACTCTGAATCCAGCGATCCGAGTTCAAATCTCGGTGGGACCTGGTTTTAAGAGGTCGCGAGACCATTTACAGGTAAAATGCAGGGACTTTAGTCCTATCTTGTCAGCGCTTGTAAATGTGGAAACAGTGCCCTTTCTTTGGAAGACGCTTTGTTTTTTGAAAGACTCAATCCATTGTGGTTACTGTTTTTCCAGTCTGTCTGAAAGTCATGGCGATCTACACTTAAGAGATATTCATCTTTTGATTATGTGGAAATTGACACAATTTTTCAATTGTCTTGAATATCATGAGGGCAGATGACCTGAATACACTGGGCTAAAAAGTTGATCTTGAAGTGAAAGTCTGGCCAAGGAGGGAGCCGAGCAAGTAGCAAAAGTTTAATAAGTTGCTTACGTTAGGCAGTAAAGGTGCCTTTTTAAAATGTTATCCACTGCGTTACTGGTAATTTCATACGCTATCTCTGCTTTATCCATTCATTTATTTTAATGATCTACACTGTCAGTTTGCCTGACTTTGTCACTACTCGCAGCCATACGCTGAGAGCGGTGCCTTTTTTGCCTCGAGAGAGTCCATCAATCATTGCTAATTGCTATGTGGATCCAAAATCATAGGTCCGGACCTTCAGACGCAGTCAGGATGGCCGACCGGTCAAAGGCGCTGCGTTCAGGTCGCAGTCTCCCCTGGAGGCGTGGGTTCGAATCCCACTTCTGACAGCCAGTGTTTTTCACAGTAGTCCTGAACCTTGCCGCTAAGACAACATTGGGAAAGACACTAGATGATGAGCGCTTGAGAAAAAAGCCACAACGGTTCAGTCTCTACACTCTCAACCTGTGCACAGAAAGCAATGCGTTGGTGAACAGTAGCTGTGCTGCTACCATGTGCTCCATAAACTTGTAAAATGAGTAGACCCGCTCCTTCAAAACACTCACTGAATGATCATCTCCCGCATCCCCTCTTGTCTCTGAGCGGCGCATTAGCCCGATATACCAGATTTATGTGTGTTCACCTGTCGCTTGGAAATGACTGAATCCTTTGTGGTTACTGTTCTTAACGTAGGTTATTTGTGTTATAAATGATAGCAAAACACCATCGCCATAGGCCGATGGGGAAATTGACACTGTTCTCCACTAGGTTGTCAAGAGACATAACGCAACAGAGCGCATGGTTCCATGGTGTAATGGTTAGCACTCTGGGCTCTGAATCCAGCGATCCGAGTTCAAATCTCGGTGGGACCTGGTTTCAAGACTGCCACCTGTCCACCTGCCTAAGTAACCCCCCTTCACCTGATGGCGTCAGTGGCTGGGAATCTGCGACTGATATCAAGACTGCTCAGTCGCTCAGTGATCGCAGACTGATCACTCGCTCTTCAGATCGTCCAGTTCTCCTGAGGGACCTGTGAGGTGACTTTACGGGTAGTGGTTCCATGGTGTAATGGTTAGTGATCCTCAAATCTCGGTGGAACCTGATTTCGAGAAGATTTGCACTTAAAACGCAGTGACTTTTGAAAATGTGCTGTGTTTTTTGAAAGACTGAATCCTTTGTGGTTACTGTTCTTACCGTAGGCTATTTGTGTTATACATGACAGCAAAATGCCATGGTCACAGGCTAATACGGAAATCGACATTGTTCTCCACTAGCTTGTCAAGAGCCATTGCTCAACCCAGTGTGTGGTTCCATGGTGTAATGGTTAGCACTCTGGACTCTGAATCCAGCGATCCGAGTTCAAATCTCGGTGGGACCTGGTTTTAAGAGGTCGCGAGACCATTTACAGGTAAAATGCAGGGACTTTAGTCCTATCTTGTCAGCGCTTGTAAATGTGGAAACAGTGCCCTTTCTTTGGAAGACGCTTTGTTTTTTGAAAGACTCAATCCATTGTGGTTACTGTTTTTCCAGTCTGTCTGAAAGTCATGGCGATCTACACTTAAGAGATATTCATCTTTTGATTATGTGGAAATTGACACAATTTTTCAATTGTCTTGAATATCATGAGGGCAGATGACCTGAATACACTGGGCTAAAAAGTTGATCTTGAAGTGAAAGTCTGGCCAAGGAGGGAGCCGAGCAAGTAGCAAAAGTTTAATAAGTTGCTTACGTTAGGCAGTAAAGGTGCCTTTTTAAAATGTTATCCACTGCGTTACTGGTAATTTCATACGCTATCTCTGCTTTATCCATTCATTTATTTTAATGATCTACACTGTCACTTTGCCTGACTTTGTCACTACTCGCAGCCATACGCTGAGAGCGGTGCCTTTTTTGCCTCGAGAGAGTCCATCAATCATTGCTAATTGCTATGTGGATCCAAAATCATAGGTCCGGACCTTCAGACGCAGTCAGGATGGCCGAGCGGTCAAAGGCGCTGCGTTCAGGTCGCAGTCTCCCCTGGAGGCGTGGGTTCGAATCCCACTTCTGACAGCCAGTGTTTTTCACAGTAGTCCTGAACCTTGCCGCTAAGACAACATTGGGAAAGACACTAGATGATGAGCGCTTGAGAAAAAAGCCACAACGGTTCAGTCTCTACACTCTCAACCTGTGCACAGAAAGCAATGCGTTGGTGAACAGTAGCTGTGCTGCTACCATGTGCTCCATAAACTTGTAAAATGAGTAGACCCGCTCCTTCAAAACACTCACTGAATGATCATCTCCCGCATCCCCTCTTGTCTCTGAGCGGCGCATTAGCCCGATATACCAGATTTATGTGTGTTCACCTGTCGCTTGGAAATGACTGAATCCTTTGTGGTTACTGTTCTTAACGTAGGTTATTTGTGTTATAAATGATAGCAAAACACCATCGCCATAGGCCGATGGGGAAATTGACACTGTTCTCCACTAGGTTGTCAAGAGACATAACGCAACAGAGCGCATGGTTCCATGGTGTAATGGTTAGCACTCTGGACTCTGAATCCAGCGATCCGAGTTCAAATCTCGGTGGGACCTGGTTTCAAGACTGCCACCTGTCCACCTGCCTAAGTAACCCCCTTCACCTGATGGCGTCAGTGGCTGGGAATCTGCGACTGATATCAAGACTGCTCAGTCGCTCAGTGATCGCAGACTGATCACTCGCTCTTCAGATCGTCCAATTCTCCTGAGGGACCTGTGAGGTGACTTTACGGGTAGTTGTGAGCTGTGGTTCCATGGTGTAATGGTTAGCACTCTGGACTTTGAATCCAGTGATCCGAGTTCAAATCTCGGTGGAACCTGATTTCGAGAAGATTTGCACTTAAAAAGCAGTGACTTTTGAAAATGTGAAAGCTCTGCCCTCTTTTTGGAAGACGCTGTGTTTTTTGAAAGACTGAATCCTTTGTGGTTACTGTTCTTACCGTAGGCTATTTGTGTTATACATGACAGCAAAATGCCATGGTCACAGGCTAATACGGAAATCGACATTGTTCTCCACTAGCTTGTCAAGAGCCATTGCTCAACCCAGTGTGTGGTTCCATGGTGTAATGGTTAGCACTCTGGACTCTGAATCCAGCGATCCGAGTTCAAATCTCGGTGGGACCTGGTTTTAAGAGGTCGCGAGACCATTTACAGGTAAAATGCAGGGACTTTAGTCCTATCTTGTCAGCGCTTGTAAATGTGGAAACAGTGCCCTTTCTTTGGAAGACGCTTTGTTTTTTGAAAGACTCAATCCATTGTGGTTACTGTTTTTCCAGTCTGTCTGAAAGTCATGGCGATCTACACTTAAGAGATATTCATCTTTTGATTATGTGGAAATTGACACAATTTTTCAATTGTCTTGAATATCATGAGGGCAGATGACCTGAATACACTGGGCTAAAAAGTTGATCTTGAAGTGAAAGTCTGGCCAAGGAGGGAGCCGAGCAAGTAGCAAAAGTTTAATAAGTTGCTTACGTTAGGCAGTAAAGGTGCCTTTTTAAAATGTTATCCACTGCGTTACTGGTAATTTCATACGCTATCTCTGCTTTATCCATTCATTTATTTTAATGATCTACACTGTCACTTTGCCTGACTTTGTCACTACTCGCAGCCATACGCTGAGAGCGGTGCCTTTTTTGCCTCGAGAGAGTCCATCAATCATTGCTAATTGCTATGTGGATCCAAAATCATAGGTCCGGACCTTCGGACGCAGTCAGGATGGCCGAGCGGTCTAAGGCGCTGCGTTCAGGTCGCAGTCTCCCCTGGAGGCGTGGGTTCGAATCCCACTTCTGACAGCCAATATTTTTCACAGTAGTCCTGAACCTTGCCGCTAAGACAACATTGGGAAAGATGATGAGCGCTTGAGAAAAAAGCCACAACGGTTCAGTCTTTACACTCTCAACCTGTGCACAGAAAGCAATGCGTTGGTGAACAGTAGCTGTGCTGCTACCATGTGCTCCATAAACTTGTAAAATGAGTAGACCCGCTCCTTCAAAACACTCACTGAATGATCATCTCCCGCATCCCCTCTTGTCTCTGAGCGGCGCATTAGCCCGATATACCAGATTTATGTGTGTTCACCTGTCGCTTGGAAATGACTGAATCCTTTGTGGTTACTGTTCTTAACGTAGGTTATTTGTGTTATAAATGATAGCAAAACACCATCGCCATAGGCCGATGGGGAAATTGACACTGTTCTCCACTAGGTTGTCAAGAGACATAACGCAACAGAGCGCATGGTTCCATGGTGTAATGGTTAGCACTCTGGGCTCTGAATCCAGCGATCCGAGTTCAAATCTCGGTGGGACCTGGTTTCAAGACTGCCACCTGTCCACCTGCCTAAGTAACCCCCCTTCACCTGATGGCGTCAGTGGCTGGGAATCTGCGACTGATATCAAGACTGCTCAGTCGCTCAGTGATCGCAGACTGATCACTCGCTCTTCAGATCGTCCAGTTCTCCTGAGGGACCTGTGAGGTGACTTTACGGGTAGTGGTTCCATGGTGTAATGGTTAGTGATCCTCAAATCTCGGTGGAACCTGATTTCGAGAAGATTTGCACTTAAAACGCAGTGACTTTTGAAAATGTGCTGTGTTTTTTGAAAGACTGAATCCTTTGTGGTTACTGTTCTTACCGTAGGCTATTTGTGTTATACATGACAGCAAAATGCCATGGTCACAGGCTAATACGGAAATCGACATTGTTCTCCACTAGCTTGTCAAGAGCCATTGCTCAACCCAGTGTGTGGTTCCATGGTGTAATGGTTAGCACTCTGGACTCTGAATCCAGCGATCCGAGTTCAAATCTCGGTGGGACCTGGTTTTAAGAGGTCGCGAGACCATTTACAGGTAAAATGCAGGGACTTTAGTCCTATCTTGTCAGCGCTTGTAAATGTGGAAACAGTGCCCTTTCTTTGGAAGACGCTTTGTTTTTTGAAAGACTCAATCCATTGTGGTTACTGTTTTTCCAGTCTGTCTGAAAGTCATGGCGATCTACACTTAAGAGATATTCATCTTTTGATTATGTGGAAATTGACACAATTTTTCAATTGTCTTGAATATCATGAGGGCAGATGACCTGAATACACTGGGCTAAAAAGTTGATCTTGAAGTGAAAGTCTGGCCAAGGAGGGAGCCGAGCAAGTAGCAAAAGTTTAATAAGTTGCTTACGTTAGGCAGTAAAGGTGCCTTTTTAAAATGTTATCCACTGCGTTACTGGTAATTTCATACGCTATCTCTGCTTTATCCATTCATTTATTTTAATGATCTACACTGTCAGTTTGCCTGACTTTGTCACTACTCGCAGCCATACGCTGAGAGCGGTGCCTTTTTTGCCTCGAGAGAGTCCATCAATCATTGCTAATTGCTATGTGGATCCAAAATCATAGGTCCGGACCTTCAGACGCAGTCAGGATGGCCGACCGGTCAAAGGCGCTGCGTTCAGGTCGCAGTCTCCCCTGGAGGCGTGGGTTCGAATCCCACTTCTGACAGCCAGTGTTTTTCACAGTAGTCCTGAACCTTGCCGCTAAGACAACATTGGGAAAGACACTAGATGATGAGCGCTTGAGAAAAAAGCCACAACGGTTCAGTCTCTACACTCTCAACCTGTGCACAGAAAGCAATGCGTTGGTGAACAGTAGCTGTGCTGCTACCATGTGCTCCATAAACTTGTAAAATGAGTAGACCCGCTCCTTCAAAACACTCACTGAATGATCATCTCCCGCATCCCCTCTTGTCTCTGAGCGGCGCATTAGCCCGATATACCAGATTTATGTGTGTTCACCTGTCGCTTGGAAATGACTGAATCCTTTGTGGTTACTGTTCTTAACGTAGGTTATTTGTGTTATAAATGATAGCAAAACACCATCGCCATAGGCCGATGGGGAAATTGACACTGTTCTCCACTAGGTTGTCAAGAGACATAACGCAACAGAGCGCATGGTTCCATGGTGTAATGGTTAGCACTCTGGACTCTGAATCCAGCGATCCGAGTTCAAATCTCGGTGGGACCTGGTTTCAAGACTGCCACCTGTCCACCTGCCTAAGTAACCCCCTTCACCTGATGGCGTCAGTGGCTGGGAATCTGCGACTGATATCAAGACTGCTCAGTCGCTCAGTGATCGCAGACTGATCACTCGCTCTTCAGATCGTCCAATTCTCCTGAGGGACCTGTGAGGTGACTTTACGGGTAGTTGTGAGCTGTGGTTCCATGGTGTAATGGTTAGCACTCTGGACTTTGAATCCAGTGATCCGAGTTCAAATCTCGGTGGAACCTGATTTCGAGAAGATTTGCACTTAAAACGCAGTGACTTTTGAAAATGTGAAAGCTCTGCCCTCTTTTTGGAAGACGCTGTGTTTTTTGAAAGACTGAATCCTTTGTGGTTACTGTTCTTACCGTAGGCTATTTGTGTTATACATGACAGCAAAATGCCATGGTCACAGGCTAATACGGAAATCGACATTGTTCTCCACTAGCTTGTCAAGAGCCATTGCTCAACCCAGTGTGTGGTTCCATGGTGTAATGGTTAGCACTCTGGACTCTGAATCCAGCGATCCGAGTTCAAATCTCGGTGGGACCTGGTTTTAAGAGGTCGCGAGACCATTTACAGGTAAAATGCAGGGACTTTAGTCCTATCTTGTCAGCGCTTGTAAATGTGGAAACAGTGCCCTTTCTTTGGAAGACGCTTTGTTTTTTGAAAGACTCAATCCATTGTGGTTACTGTTTTTCCAGTCTGTCTGAAAGTCATGGCGATCTACACTTAAGAGATATTCATCTTTTGATTATGTGGAAATTGACACAATTTTTCAATTGTCTTGAATATCATGAGGGCAGATGACCTGAATACACTGGGCTAAAAAGTTGATCTTGAAGTGAAAGTCTGGCCAAGGAGGGAGCCGAGCAAGTAGCAAAAGTTTAATAAGTTGCTTACGTTAGGCAGTAAAGGTGCCTTTTTAAAATGTTATCCACTGCGTTACTGGTAATTTCATACGCTATCTCTGCTTTATCCATTCATTTATTTTAATGATCTACACTGTCACTTTGCCTGACTTTGTCACTACTCGCAGCCATACGCTGAGAGCGGTGCCTTTTTTGCCTCGAGAGAGTCCATCAATCATTGCTAATTGCTATGTGGATCCAAAATCATAGGTCCGGACCTTCACACGCCGTCAGGATGGCCGAGCGGTCTAAGGCGCTGCGTTCAGGTCGCAGTCTCCCCTGGAGGCGTGGGTTCGAATCCCACTTCTGACAGCCAGTGTTTTTCACAGTAGTCCTGAACCTTGCCGCTAAGACAACATTGGGAAAGACACTAGATGATGAGCGCTTGAGAAAAAAGCCACAACGGTTCAGTCTCTACACTCTCAACCTGTGCACAGAAAGCAATGCGTTGGTGAACAGCAGCTGTGCTGCTACCATGTGCTCCATAAACTTGTAAAATGAGTAGACCCGCTCCTTCAAAACACTCACTGAATGATCATCTCCCGCATCCCCTCTTGTCTCTGAGCGGCGCATTAGCCCGATATACCAGATTTATGTGTGTTCACCTGTCGCTTGGAAATGACTGAATCCTTTGTGGTTACTGTTCTTAACGTAGGTTATTTGTGTTATAAATGATAGCAAAACACCATCGCCATAGGCCGAT